>NC_054495.1:16286862-16376260 GCF_017639515.1 Carcharodon carcharias
GGGCTGTGGTCATCGAAACACACTTGACTATTCGTTACATCTCTCTTACAATACTATTTAAATATGAATTTAAAATGTTATTCAGTGATAGTTCACCACTCTAACATAATTTGAAATGATCAATAGGGAAACAATATTCGACCAGACCAGGAAATGGAATAATCTAACAATAAAGGGCGATTAAACATTCAGGTCATTCCTAACTCGCCCATTTTAATAGAAAAGGCATTTATATCGGGCAAATATTGTTCTCTTCCCTGAAAATGAATCAACTCTAATAAAAATTTCCATAAAGTCAAGATTACCTTCCGTCAGTGCTATGAGAGAAATGAACACCCAACTCCACATGACTGGGAGATGTTGCAGGTTTCAGGGACGCTGAGAGGAACCGAGTTCACAATTCACCACATTTCGCTTTCTACCTTCCACTGGCTGGTGATCGTCCTGAATTTCATCGTCCATCAGCGTCAAGGCAGCTAATCTGCACCTTCCGGTGCTCAGGGACAGCGCATCACCACACAGCTCCCCTGGTCAGCTCGGCAAATTGTGCATCTTGTACCTGCTCGGAGTGAGAGAGATTGTTGCTAAATGTGCTCTTACTGTTTACCCACCAGGTCCCAAGTAATGTTTAACGCACACACGGCAAATCAACTCTCTCCCTCCAAGACACCAAATGCGCTGTGATCATTCAATCTCCATCGGAAGGGTCACCTGGCAGTTTTGCAGATCGCTCCCATTCACACCCCACCCATATTGAGCTGCCTGACAGTCGGTACGAAATTAACGTTGGAGACCCGGAACAATACTTAGTTCAGTTGATGTGGTCTTGGAAAGCATTGGTTTTAGCACCTCCACGGACTCTTGCGCCAAGTTAAGTAGCAAGAAAATTGAAATGGTATTGAGGAAACTCAGAGAGGAACATGCTGTGTGAAGGCAAGTTGAATTCTATTGCACTTTCTGTAGGGTTTCAATCTGAGATGTTTGTGCCCTCAGCCTATCTGCTGACGTGGAACATACATTGTAAATATCAAGTGTATTACAATTGTAGAGAGACCCCCGCGGGTGGGACATACGGTCTGGAGAGAGGTTGAATTTTATTGCTCTGTCTGGAATGTTGAAGTCAGAATGTTTCGTAATGAATTTTTACAAATTTTAGGCATAAAGCACATTTTTAAGCATTTATAAAATCAGAGAGAGGATTTGTTTCTGAGTTTGAAGGTATGGAAATCAATCCTTTATTTCCCACCGAATGATTTCGCTGTGTTTACACTCACCACGATGCTCGGTCATGTGGCCGACATTATCCACAACTCCAGCCCAGTCCCTGCAAGTGGGTTTTTGAAGGTTCTCTTTCAGCTCAGGGCCAGGCAATAGGAACTGGGTTTCTGTGTTTTGCAAATCTTGTCTTCAAAGCGAATTCCGCTGGTGAATGCAGAGGGAATGCGGTGGAAACAAGCAGCTGGACTAAAACCGATCAGTGTGGGACAATAGTTGCAGCATGGTCCTCCTTAGCCAGTCATGTCCACCTTCAGCTGCGAGTAAATGGTATGAATCTGGGCCGGGATTAGCTTCAGAACCATGGATTCCATTCGGGAAAATGATGCGCTGTGTTTATTCAAACTGGTCAGCTGGGATGGACTGAATGCGGTCTGGACACAGTAACAGCTCATGGGTGAAGTCGATGCTCTCCTGACCGAGCTACAGTCAGTAATATAAAGAATAATGCTGATCCGGAGCCTCTCTAACAATTTCAGCGAGAGTTATCCCACTTTATGGACGCTACCCTCACCACTTAGATTACAGAGATATCTTCCATCTAGACCTGCACTGTAGCAACCACGCGTGGGGGTTAGAGGAATCTTCCCAATATTTCTAGACTTTCTCCCCACTACAGAGAGCAGGGAATTCATTGTCGCTATATGGACAGCGTCTCTACCCGAAATAGATTAGAAAGAATCTTCCAGATAATGGCCCAATTGTTTTTATCCCACAGAGAGTAGATGAAATATATCCAGTATATACGTGTTGGTGTTTCTGTGTGGAGACTTGAGCCAATCTCTCCATTATAGCGCTGGGTCACAACACTGGCTGCACATCTGAAGGGGTTCGGCTTCTAACACTTGTGAAAATATTTATTTAAATGTGACCATGTCATTGTTTCTTTACTTTGTTTCTTCCATGTTTTCTTTCTCTGTACTTTATCCCCTATTCAGTAGCCAAGGCGTTCACAGAGCCATTGATCCCAGACTGTCTCCATCGCTACTGGACGGCTGTGAGGTGGGAAACTGTGACAATCACTCTTGACAAAGGCTGCCCTGTGTGACCGGCATCGATGTTATTAGAATTAATCGAAACATTAAAACACAGAAACTAGGAGAAGGAGTAGGCTATTCGGCCCTTCCAGCCTGCTCCGACTTTCATTATGATCAAGGCTGATCACCCAACTGAATAACCTGCTCCCGCTTTCTCCCCACATCTTTTGATCCCTTTCGCCCCAAGAGCTATATCTAACTCCTTCTTGAAAACATACAATGTTTTAGCCTCAGCTACTTTCTGTGGTAGCAAATTCCACAGGCTCATCACACTCTGGGTGAAGAAATTTCTCACTCAGCTTGTCCAAATCACACTGAAGCATCTCTGCACCCTCCTCACAGCTCACCCTCCCACCCAGCTTTGTGTCATCTGCAAATTTGGAGATATGATATTTAGTTCCCTCACTTAAATCATTAATATATATTGTGAATATCTGGGGACCCAGCACCGATCCCTGCAGTACCCCACTAGTCACTGTCTGCCATTCAGAAAAAGATCTGTTTATTCCTATTGTTTCCAGTCTGCCAACCAGTTTTCTATCCATCTCAATACACTACCCCCAATCCCATGTGCTTTAATTTTACACGCTAATCTCCTATGTGGGACTTTGTCAAAAGCTCTCTGAAAGTCCAAATAAACCACATCCACTGGTTCCCCCTCATCAACTCTACTAGTTACATTCTCGAAAAATTCCAGTAGATACATCAAGCTTGATTCCCCTTTCGTAAATCTGTGCTGACTCTGTCCGATTCTGCCATTGTTTTCCAATTGCTCAGCTATTAAATCTTTTATAATGGACTCTAGAATTTTCCCCACTACCAACATCAGACTGACTGGTCTATAATTCCCTATTTTCTCTCTACCTCCATTTTTAAATAGTGCAGTTACATTAGCTACCCTCCAATCTCTAGGAACTGTTCCAGAGTCTATAGAATCTCAGGAAATGAGCACCAATGCATCCACTATTTCTCTGGCCACTCCCTTAAGCACTCTGAGAGGTAGATCATCAGGCCCCGGGGATTTATTGGTCTTCAATCGCATCAATTTCCCCAACACCATTTCCCTACTAATAATGATTTCTTTCTGTTCTGCCCTCTCACTAAACCCAGTGTTCCCAACATTTCTGCTATGTTATTAGTGTCCTCCTTTGTGAAGACAGAACCAAAGTATGTATTTAGTTGGTCAGCCATTTCTTTGTTCCCCATTATAAATTCCCTTGTTTCTGACTGTAAGGGACCTACATTTGGTTGCACCATTTTTTTCTCTTCACATACCTATATAAACTTTTATAGTCAGTTTTTATATTCCCTACAAGCTTACTCTCATACTGTATTTTCCCCTACTTAATCAATCCCTTGGTCCTCCTTTGCTGAATTCTAAACTGCTCCCAATCCTCATGTCTGCTGTTTATTCTGGTCAATTTCTATGCCTCTTCCTTGAACTTAATTTCCCTTGTAAGCCATATTTTGGCCACCTTTCCTGTTTTAATTTTGCACTAGATAGGAATAAACAACTGTTGCAGTTCACCCATGTGCTCTTTGAATGTTTGCCATTGCCTATCCACCGTCATCCATTTAAGTAACATTTCCCAATCCATCATAGCCAACTCGTGCCCCATACCATCGTACATTCCTTTATTAAGATTCAGGACCCTAGTGTCAGAATCAACTACATCACTCTCCATCTTGATGAAGAATTCTATCATATTATAGTCGCTCATCCCCAACTAGATTGCCAATTATTCCTTTCTCATTACACAATACCCAATCCAGGATGGCCTGTTCTCTCGTTGGTTCCTCAATGTATTGGCCCAGAAAACCATCCCGTATACACTCCAGGAATTCCTCCTCTATGGTATTGTTACTAATTTGACTTCCCCAATCTATAAGCAGGTTAAAGTCACCCATAATTACAGATGTTCATTGATTACATGTGTCTCTAATTCTCTGTTTAATGCCATTCCCAACATCACCACTACGGTTTGGGGGTATACATACAAAGTACACTAACGTTTTCCCCCCTTAGTGTTTCTCAGCTCTACTCATACAGATTCCACATCGTCGGAGCTAATATCTCTCCTCACTCTTGCATTAATTTCCTCTTTAACCAGCAATGAAACTCCACCGCCTTTTCCTTTTTGTCTGTCCTTCCTAAATACTGAACACCCCTGGATGTTCAGTTCCCATCTCTGGTCACTCTGCAGACATGTCTCAGTGTTCCTGACTATATCATCCCTGTTTACATCTATTCGCATTAATTAATGTGAGGATTGTCCTCTTAAGTGAAATAAAACTGATCCTCCTGCAATACACCATCAAGAAACATGGGTCAGGATTGTCCGGGTAACAGCATTGCTTCATCTCGCTAACCCTTCCAGAACAAAGCAACATGTTATTCAACACGGAAATGAAATATTGAAATAAAATACAATTTGAAAACCTCGAAGAGGCACCCGGAGAAACCTGGAATTAACCACATTGTCACACGCTGGATGCCCGTAGTATAAATCAGAATTCCGTTTTTCTTATGACTCGCCAAGTACCAAGTTTGTAGTGATCCGAGGTTCTATAAGCAGCTTAAATTAAAGGAATTCATTAAAACTAAGTGAATAAAATTCAAGTTATCCATAGCGCAGTGTTACCGTGAGAATGTCCGACAGTCGCTCACACTGTGGTTTAATATATCACTGTGACTGGTTCAGTAGCTCATTCGCCCAAACTACAATTATTATCTGGAACACCCAGGAGCTGGGACCTGTGTACAACCCTGAGGGCTGTATGTCTGACAACGAATGTACACTGCAAATATGGAGAGCATTAACATATTATTGAGGCACCTGACAGTGGAACAGGCTGTATGGAAAGAAATGAATTGTATGGCTCTTACAGTAATTTCCAAACCGAAATGTGTTGTCATGAACTTTTACAGGTTTTATGGACAAAGTTTGTTTTGGGAGAGAATGTCATTATCTATTCACTCTCTGTTTCTAACAGATATGCCCCCATAGCACTGGTACAATAGACTGTACATGTGTGAGTTGGAGTGTAGTAGATGTGATCGCTGTGCTGAAATATTTCAACATTTTCACTCACCTCCAACATTCAAAATGATATCAGGGCACCTGATGTGGTCGCAGACGCTTCTGACTCTAAGTTCACACATATTGAAATTTCTGGCTGCTGATCCGAATGAATGTGGGAGACCTGTAATAACAGCCGCTGTCCTTTGTAGGATTGTGGTTCACTCAACTTGACCCAAACTTCCCTCCAACCCGCATCTCTGACGTCAGAGATGAGAGTTATTTGTCAGGAAACTGTCTGAAGGTCTGTAAAATCATTTTCTTATTGTGTCTAATTCTTTAATTCTTTACATTCACTATCTACTGTGGCCACAGTGTAAATCTCTCTTTCTTGCAGGACGGTTGACAATCTCTGGTATGAGGCCTGGATCTGTCTACATGAACTGGATTTGCTTATATATACATATTGTAAACGTGAATGTCGCAGGGAAGTGTGATTTAGAATGGGGGGCATGATGGTGATGTCACTGGCGTAACAACCCAGAGACTCAAACCAATGGTCTGGGGGCATGGGTTCCAATCCCCCCATGGTAACTGGCTAGTTTTAGTTAAACAAACCTGGAATATGAAGCTAACCTCATGTGTTTGACTAATGAGCCTTCAGGATGAAAGCTGCTACCCAGGCCCACAGCAATATCAGGGACTCTGAACTGCCCCCTGACGCGATCCAGAAAGCCATTGAGTCCAAGGGCAGTTAGGGATGGGCAGCACACTCTGTCCTGGCCAGCGATACCCACTTCCCATCAATGGAAAGATCGAACAGATGTTTTCCAAACTGAGCAGTGTGGGGTCGTGCCAGAATATATCCCAGTTATTCATGCCCATCATCCACTGGGGGTAAATTGAATTGAACTGGCGTCGGCTAAGCCAGGATCTGTCTTCCATCTAGGACACGAAAATTAAACAAAAATCTAGTCTCATTGTTCAGCTGATGTCAATGGATACAAAAAATATTTTGATGTTTGGTGGGACCCCTCCTAACCACTGGTAAAATTCACCCCGAATTAATACTGGTCTTGGGTCACAAACCAAACTGGCGCTAATACATAGACCACTCGATTTACTGGCCGAACCTCTCGAATTTAATTCCCTTTGACTTGGGTGGAAAGTCAAACTGCTCAACAGGTGGCCTGAATGATCAACTTCCTTTTTCCATTCTGTGGAACTATAGTTCAAACAACCCTCACTTGTATTTCACGGCACTTTCTGCAATTTTCACTTGGAATCGTTTTACCCTCAGGCTGTGTGCCTGACTTGTGGTGTATATTGTAAATATCAGGAATATTACAGCTGCACCGAGACACCTCAGAGTGCAGCACACTGCGTGCAGAGGAGTTGAGTTTTATCACACTTTCTGTAATTTTCAATTTGAAATGTTTTTAGCTCAGGATTTAAGCCTGACATGGATTTTGCATTGTCCATACCAATATGTGCCACTGAATTTTATCATAAAGAGTTGTTTCACCTTAGAATATCTCGGTTCTGAATAAGAGTGCTTCACTTGTACAGGGCATTGGTGAGAGCACATCTGGAGTATTGTGTGCAGCACTGGCCTCCTTATTTAGAGAAATATCTGAGTGCATCAGAAGCAGTTCAGAGACGTTTTACTGGAATAATACCTGGAGTGGGTGAGTTGCCTTATGAGAAAAGGATGGACAGATTAGGCTTGTATCCACTGGAATTTAGAAGAGTAAGAGGCGATTTACTTGAAACCTTAAAGATCCTGAGGGGTCTGGATAGGATCGATATGGAGAGGATGTTTCCTCTTATGGGAGAACCTAAGACTAAAGGGTCACTGATTAAAAATAAGGGGTCGCTCATTTAAGACTGGGACAAGGAGAATATTTTCCCCTCGGGGGTTGTGGGTCTTTAGAACTCTCTTCCTCAAATGGCGGTGGAAGCAGAGTCTTTGAACATTTTTTAAGGCAGAGCTAGATAGATTCTTGATTAACAAGGGGGTGAAAGGTTATCGGGGGTGAGGCAGGAATGTGGGTTTGAGGTTACATTCAGATCAGCCATGATCTTATTGAATGGTGGAGCAGACTAGAGGGGCCGAGTGGCCTACTCCTGCTCCAAATTCTTAATTTCAAGTAAGAGTGAAAGCAAGAAAAGAGTATTTCAATATGGACATAAGACAGTTCTCTGACTTGGTCACAGTTGACAACCCTCAGACCGGAGTTAGTCCATGTTCATTGCAAAATGTCCCAGACAAAGGGTTTCTCTTTAGGAGGCCGGTTCCAGTCAGTCCTGTAAATACTGAGTTTTGTATTCACTATTTATTCTTCTCAGCACTAATGTCTTTATACCAGTGTGATATTTGATGGAAGTGTTTATAAGCATGGGAGGGTGTGTCAGAGCAGATAGGAAGGAGAAATCTGATTCCATTGGGAAAAGGCTGGAGGAACAAGTGGACATTGTTCCAGATGATTGCCGAAAGAAACAAGGGCCCCAAGAGGAGAGACTTGCACCTCGGTGAGAATCTGGAATACACTCCCGGAGAGTGTGAGACAATGATGGGGAGGAGGGCGGGCTTTGAAAAAGACCTTTCAAATAGACCCTGAGAAGGGAAGCAGAGACAGGATCACGGGGAAAGCTGTGGGGCGATCGGATTAGCTGAGTTCACCTGGCATTGAGCCAGCACAGACCAGAGGGAGAGAGTGGCCTCCTCTTGTGCTGTACCCATTGTTTGAGTCTATGATTTGACAGCCACGTTGAAGTGACGTTGCCATGGTCCCTCAGGGGAATCCCACGTTTGACACTGGGAACATTAACGATCAGAGATATTGAAGATGGGGACAGCATGGGAACTGAAAATGATTCTGTCTGGGCCTTGTAATCTACAACATAAAAGGGAGAAATATATTGTTCAGCTCACTAAATACCATGAATAAGTTGTGCAATGAAAAGCCAGGAAATTGTTCAGTTGTGCTAACTAGGACTATTATGTAGAAAGAATTGGAAGTGATTTGGATAAAATAACATACAAAAAAGCACAGACATTAAATGGAAGTTCTTATGAGTGAGATACAGTCAGAGGTAATCGGTGCCCAAATGGAGCAGCACGTTTTGTTCACAGTCTAACTCTGATCCAGAGATTGTTTACCAATTGACAAATGCAGTGAGAATTCTCCCAGGATACGGGCACTACCCTTATTAGGAAGATAGGGGGCAGGGCAGGGGGAGGGGTTTCTTACAACTGGATCCAGACCCTCCGAACTGCAGATGGTTTAGAGGATTGCACACAATATTTTAGACTATTTCTGCTACACAGACATGGTGCACCTTCCCTCTATACATACTGCGTTCCTCCTGTAAATAAATCACACGGAATATTCCAGCTCTTTGTGTTCCAGATCTCACGCACAGGGTGTAGGGGAGGAACTTTGACTGTATCCCCAAGGACACGCTCACAGGGCAGCCAGATCACATCAATCCATTAGAATCACACTATCTGCAACACTCCCCGGCAACAACAGGAAAACACAATATTCACTCTCAGACCAAACTGTTTAAATCGTTACTGAGCAGCTGGAGACTGTGAAACTGTAATAATCTCACCTCACTAAAGATAACACTAGACTCACAGCGTCAATGACCTTTAGAATTGTTTGCAGTGTGAAAGGCAGAAGCTGCAGGCAGTGTCATTTCAGTTTGTCAGTTTAACAGAATTTATAACAGTTTCAGAGGCACCCGGAAAGCCTTCACTCTCTTCAATTCAAATCCAATCTTCTGTAGAGGAAGAAAATAAAATCCAGGAGAATTTACTGATAGGTAATATATGTCCCTTGTTGATGCTCTTTGAGAATAGGCATTAGACAAGGCAATTGGAGAACTGCCCTGCTCTCCTGTGAATAGTGGCACTTAAACCTTCACATCCACCCAAGGGGGCAAAGTGCCAGTCTCTGAAATTGGGCAGTGTCAGTAGCCCAGCATTCTAGACTGTTCCCTGATGCCAACCTCAAAACTGTGTTCTTGTCTCTACAGGGATTTGAACCCACTTCGCTGGAGCAGAGACCAATGTGTTACTAACTGAGCCCCAACAGACACTAATGAAACAATCATGAGGATTGATTACATTTTTACGTAGGTATATTACGGATAATGATCCACTGAGATCTCAGCTTATCTTTCAGATTAAACATGGAGCTGCAGACATTACAGGTTATTTCAGGATGCAACACAGACTATAAAAATATGCTGCCTAACCACAATGAAATTTATTTTGCTTCTACCTATCCAAGTTAATTCGCACCCAAGGACGTCACAGATAGCAGTTGTCGGGTGGACCATAGAAACCACAACTACTTGAACTCTAAATAGAATTCAGGTCATCACAGCTCTGCTCAGGAGCTCTACAGGAATTCAGCATTAATATACAGAACAAAGAAATAACAGCTGGACAGACACTAACTTCTTTTTAATTCCTGCAATGGATGTGGATGTTATTTGTTAGGCCCACATTTATTGCCAATCCCAAATTGCCTCTGCTGGATACTGTCATAATCGCACACACACGCACACACACACACATACACAGACACACACACACAGACACACACGCACAAACACACACGCACAGACACACAGACACACGCACACAGACACACGCACACACACACACACACACACACACACACACACACACACATACACACTTGCACAAACACACACGCACAGACACACAGACACACGCACACAGACACACGCACACAGACACACGCACACACACACACACACACAGACACACACACACACACACACAGACACACACACAGGCACACACAAACACAGAGACACACACACACACGCACACACAGACACAGATACACACACACACACACAGACACACACACACACAAACACAGAGACACACACACACACACGCACACACAGACACAGATACACACACACACACAGACACTCACACAGACACACACACGCACAGACACACACAGACACACACACACAGACACACACATGCACATATATATACACAAACACACAGACACGCACACATAGGCATACGCACACAAACACACAGGTACACACAGACACACACACACACAACACATATATATACACACAAACATGCAGGTACACTCAGGCACACACACACACACACACAGACACAACACATATATGTACACGCAAACACGCAGGTACACTCAGGCACACACACACACACACACACAACACATATATATACACACAAACACGCAGGTACACTCAGGCACACACAGACACACACACAACACACACACAGACACACACCGACACACACACACACACACACAGACACACACACAGACACACACGGACACACACACAGACACACACATGCACATATACATACACACAAACATTCAGGTAAACACAAACACACTGACACGCACACATAGGCATACGCACACAAACACACAGGTACACACAGATGTACACATGCACACACACACACACACACTGACACACAGAAACAGTCTCTCCCTCACATGCACACACACATAATCTCACTCTCTCTCTCTCTCACACACACACACAGACACACACACATAGTCACAAGCAAGGTCACCCTCACACTCTCACACACAACATTGAACACAATATCAAGCTGTTTTCCCTTCTTGATTGGAAATGTTGAAACTGATGATTTCGCACACGAGGTAATTAAGCTCACAACAATAGATTGTCCATTACTGACTTTTTTAACAACATTACTATCAGCCAGACAGTGCCGAGTTTCCTAATCCACAGGACAGAGATAATAGAGTGGATTCAGAGCTCTCCTCTGCCCTGCTCTGATCTATAACAAGCTGTGACTCGACTCAGAGATTTCAGTTTAATCTCTTCACTAAATTGCTGATCAGACCCTGCTCAATCCAGAAACACGATAATTTCTGTGCGTTTCCCTGCATCGATTGAACCTGCCTCCACTACACTCTCAGGCAGTGCATTCCAAACTCTAGCCACTCGCTGCATTCAAAAAAAACTCACATCACTTTTGCTTTTTTCCCCTAATTACTTCAAATCTGTGCCTTTTAGTTCTCGATCCTTTCATGGGTGGGCACAGTTTCTCCCTATCAACTCTGTCCAGTCCCCTCATGATGTTGAATATCTCCATCAATATCCTCTCAGCATTCTTTCACCCACAGAAAACAGTCCTAACTTCTCTAGTCTGTCTCCACAGCTGAATTTCCTCATTCCTGGAGCCATTCTCATGAGTTTTGTTTCAGCGCTCTCCCAAATACATTCACATCTTCCCTAAAGTGCGGTACCCAGATGTGATACTCCAGTTGAGGCCGAACTAGTGTCTGACACAAGTTCAACATAACTTCCTTGCTGTTGTCCTCTCTGATCCTATTCATAAAGCCCTGGATACTACATGCTGTATTAGTTTCTGCCTCAACTTTTCCTACCCTCTTCAATGACCTATTCACATCGACTCCCAGCTCCCTCCACTCCTCCACCCTCCTTTTAATGGGTTATTTTTTTGTCATCCCTCCATGTTCTTCCTACAGATTTTGTGTTTATTTTAAACAGTTAATTCCAGTTTCAAAGGAAACTTCTGGGCAAACTGGGACTGATTGAAATTATATAAAAAGGACAAGGGAGTAACCAGAGCTCAGTGTCTGTAGTTGATTGGTATGAAGGGATATATAACGTTATTGGAAATTATTTTAAATTGGACCTGTAGTAGGGTCTGTATCTGTTCTGTGTATGTTTTAATTGGATTAAAGCCAGCTACTCTGTCTGCTTCGATGTATCGTCGTTTGAGATGTTAAACTGTAAGGCGCAGGGTACATTTGCATTTTGTTGAACAAACCATTCGTAGAGTGGGGGTGAAATCTTGCACTGAGCTTAGAGACACCAAGCAATATGTTTATATTACTAACAAAATTGGTACTAGGAAAGGGGTTTTATTAATTGAAGAGGAGGAGATCAAAGGGCCTGGTGATGCAATGGGAATTTACAACCAAAGGGAAAGCTAGGTATGTACAGAAAAAAGTGTTGGGTGTGTGCTTGCACATGAACTGGGTAGAGAGCTCATCCTGAGGCAGACACAGCCAGAGTGAGTGTGGGTATTGGCGATTTGCTGCACAGTGGGAACTCAGTGCATCGGGGAAGAGGAGCTCTTTGCATTTTTTCCTGGCTATGCAACTTCTTAAACCTTCAGAGAGTGGTCCTGCCCAGCTGCAGCAGGTGGGGCTACAAGGAAAAGGAATGACTGGGAAGTGGTGGCTGAGGTGGGCAAAGTGTTTACTACGTTAATCACTTATAGTTTAAGGTGTTATGGTGGTTTATAGTTTGTATATTCTATAGTAAAGAGGATCAGGAAAGAAGGGCCCTAGAGTAATTGATTTAAAAGGTTTAATTTAAAGGGATAAGTCATGGCATATCAAATTGATACAGGGAGTGACAAGGTATTGGAGGTGTTAGCAGGCTTAAAGTTGGACAAATCTCCAGGTCTGGATGATTTGTGTCCCGGACTGCTGAGGGAGGCAAGGGAGGAGATCGCAGGGGCTCTGACCCAAATTTTTAATTCCTCTCTGGCCACGGGGGAGGTGCCAGAAGACTGGAGAACAGCTAATGTGGTTCTGCTATTTAAGAAGGGTTGTAGAGATAAGCCAGGGAACTACAGGCCAATGAGTCTCACGTCAATGGTAGGGAAACTATTAGAGAAAATTCTGAAGGAGACTATCTATCTCCACTTGGAGAGGCAAGGTTTGATCAGGGATAGTCAGCATGGCTTTGTCAGAGGGAGCTCATGTCTAACAAATTTGATTGAATTTCTTGAGGAGGTGACCAGGTGTGTAGATGAGGGTAGTGCAGTTGATGTAGTTTATATGGATTTCAGCAAAGCCTTTGACAAGGTCCCACATGGGAGACTTATAAAGAAGGCAAATGTACATGAGATACAGGGTACGTTGATAAGGTAGGTTCAAAATTGGCTTAGTTGTAGGAGACAGAGGGTGATGACAGAAGGATGCTTTAGTCAGTGGAAGCCAGTGTCCAGTGATGTATCACAGGGATCTTTGCTCAGTCCCCTATTATTTGTCATTTATATAAACAACATAGATGACTATGTGGAGGGTAGGATTAATGTGTTTGTGGATGACAAAAATATTGGCCTAGTGGTTAACAGTGAGGTTGAATGTCTTGGGCTACAGGAAGATATAGACAGAATGGTCAAATGGGCAGATAAGTGGCAGATGGAATTTAACCCTGAAAAGCGTGAGGTGATACACTTTGGAAGGAGTAATTTGACAAGGAAGTATTCAATGAACGGCATGACACTAGGAAGTTCTGAGGAACAAAGGGACCTTGGTGTGAGTGTCCATAGATCTCTGAAGGCAGAGGGGCATGTTAGTGGGGTGGTGAAAAAGGCATATGGGACACTTGCCTTTATCAATCGAGGCGTGGATTACAAAAGTAGGGAGGTCATGTTGGAGTTGTATAGAACCTTGGTGAGGCCACAGCTGGAGTACTGAGTGCAGTTCTGGTCACCACATTATAGGAAGGATGTGATTGCAATGGAGGGGGTGCAGAGGCGATTCACCAGGATGTTGTCTGGGATGAAACGTTGAAGTTATGAAGAGATGGTGGATAGACTTGGATTGTTTTCATTGGAGCAGAGAAGACTGAGGGACGACCTGATCGAGGTGTACAAGATTATGGGCATGGACAGGGTGGATAGGGAGCAGCTGTTCCTCTTATTTGAAGGGTGAGTCACAAGGGAACACAAGTTCAAGGTGAGGGGCAGAAGGTTTCGGGGGGATGTAAGGAAAAAGGTTCTTACTCAGAGGGTGGTGATGGTCTGGAATGCGCTGCCTGGGAGGGTGGTGGAGGCAGGTTGCCTCACATCCTTTAAAAAGTACCTGGAGCAACACTAGATACATCATAACATTTAATGCTATGTGCCAAGTGCTGGTAAATGGGATTAGATGGGTAGGTCAGGTGTTTCTCACGTGTTGGTGCAGACTCGATGGGCCGAAGGGCCTATTCTGCACTGAGTGATACTGTGATTCTCTGATTCTGAGTCAGATTCATGCTGCCTATAGGAGTACAATGTCTGAAGGAACCAAGTTGAAAGCAACCTCATTTTGAATTCATAGGTTAAAATGTGTTTTGCCTGGTGCCGGTTGCAGTCTATGGGTTATTGTTGCCTTGGGGTAGTTTGCCTGGGAGTGATTAATTTGATGATATTAAAAGTCATTATGGTAGTAATTTGTCTACATGTATCTGTGTTTAAATTTGTTGTCAAATTAATAAATGCTGAATTTACCTTATTGAAAAAGCTCTTGAGGCTTTGTGGTTTTTATTCCTGAATTCAGAGCTGCAACTCAAACATACCAATTGAAAATGTAGGTTATGACAGTTGTCTAAAGTTTCCCTTTGGGGTTTCAAATAACTCAGCCTTTACCAACTGCTGTGCCATTGCAATTGGGAGCACTTGGCGGGATAATATTTGTAATTCCTTGATTGGTTTGGAATTAGTGAATCTTAAGTTTATGAGTAAGAGAAGCACTTTGACTTCAGGCGTTGGTGAGGTTTTTTAGAAGCAGTGAGACTGCAAGGTGGATTTGGAAAATACTAAGACTGGTGTGGGAGTGGAAGATATAACTCCGATTGGGTTGCAAAAGATAACAAAGAGTAAGTTAACAGAGTAGGCAGATAAGTTAACATTGGGGTTACCTGCAGGGGCTAGGAAATCAGATATAATTAATAGTGTAGCACAGCATCTACAGTTGGAAGTGATACCCGACACTAGTTAGTCACAGCTGGAGGATGTGTGACTTCAGTTGGAAATGAAGGAGATTGAATTTGAACAAGCAAAGGAATTGAAAAAAAACTTGAATTAGAAGCAAAGGAAAGAGAAATGATATTTAAAAGGGAGCAAGCAGGAGAAAGAAAGGAAACTGGAATTGGAATTTCAGGCAAAAGATAAAGAGAGAGAAAGAGAATACTTGCCTAAAAGGCAGGAAGTTAAAAACACGATCTCAGATTCTGAGGAGAGGTCTAATGATGAAAGCACCTTTAACCTAAACCCCAGTGGGGAGATGTTTAGATTTCTACAAGGTCTTCCAGAGTTTGAGGGAAAACATGTTGAAACATTCTTTATTTCATTTGAGAAGGTAACTAAACAGATGAAATGGCCACAGGAGTACTGGATGTTATTATTACAGTTTAGGTTGCTGGGTAGAGAGCATGAGGAATATGATTCGCTGTGTGAAGAGGTATTGGTGAATTATGTTGTGGTGAACAAGACTATTTTGCGTGCACATTAGTTGGTTCCTGGACCATATAGGCAGAAATTTAAGAATATGAGAAAACAGGTGTACAAGCTTATATTGAGTTTGAGAGAGTAAAAAATATGTATAATTTTGATCGGTGGATATAGGCATTAAAAATAGAGACAACATGTGCAGCTCTTAGGGAGGTAATTCTTTTGAAAGAATTTAAGGACTCAATCCCTTTGGTAGTGAGAACTCATGTAGAGGAACAGAGGGTTCAAACTGTAAGACTAGCAGCAGAGATTGCTGATGATTATGAGCTAGTTCATGAACTAAACCTTTTTAACGTGACAATTTCAAATTGGAAAAGGATAGAAAGTGGGAAGGCGAAAGGAAGGTAGGTAGTCAAGGAAGAGGAGTGGCTGGGAATTCCCAGGAAGATTTTTCACAGAGTAAAAAGGAAAGTGCTGAGGCTGGGAGTGATATTCCAAACCGAGGTGTTTTCATTGTAATAAAGTGGGTCACATGAAGTAAATGTGTTGGAAATTACTGGGAAAATCTGATGGAATTATTGGGGTGCAGCAAAGTTCTGGAAGTAAAAGTACTGTGGGTTCTGAGGTTCAGGCACAGGAAAAACCAATGGTGTGCGTACAGGTATAACAGGAAGAATCAATGATAGGTAAAGACGTGGGAATGTATTCACAATTTACCCAAGAGAATTCTGAGCAGCAGATTGTAGAAATGTTTAAAGAATTTATGTGTAAAGGGAAAGTCTTTCCATGTGTACAGGGGGGGAGTCGGTAAAATATTAAGAGACACAGGGACTACTCAATCTTTAATGTTGTGGGATAGTGATATCGGTTGTTCAGAGGGACTATTGCAGGAACAGGTGATAATAAGTGAGGTTCACGGAAATGGAAATGTATTCTGTTGTGGAAGATAAATTTGAAGAGCAAATTGAGGACAGGTGAAGTTATTGCTGGAGAAGTGGTAAAATTATCCATTTCAGAAGTTCAATTTATTGTGGGTAATGTTATAGCTGGATCACCATTGTGGGTGATGATGAGGGTATTTATAAAAGTGTTTTCAACAAACGTGTTACAGAAGGAGCATCTTCACACAATCACAGAATCTCACAGTGCAGAAGAGGCCCTTCGGCCCATCGGGTCTGCACCAACACGTGAGAAACACCTGACCTACCTACCTAACCCCATTTACCAGCACTTGGCCCATAGCCTTGAATGTTATGACGTGCCAAGTGCTCATCCAGGTACTTTTTAAAGGATGTGAGGCCTCCACCACCCTCCCAGGCAGCGCATTCCAGACCGTCACCACCCTCTGGGTAAAAAAGTTTTTCCTCACATCCCCCCTAAACCTCCTTCCCTCACCTTGAACTTATGTCCCCTTGTGACTGACCCTTCAACTAAGGGGAACAGCTGCTCCCTATCCACCCTGTCCATGCCCCTCATAATCTTGTACACCTCGATCAGGTCGTCCCTCAGTCTTCTCTGCTCCAATGAAAACAACCCAAGTCTATCCAACCTCTCTTCATAACTGCAATGTTTCATCCCAGGCAACATCCTGGTGAATCTCCTCTGCACCCCCTCCAGTGCAATCACATCCTTCCTATAATATGGTGACCAGAACTGCACACAGTACTCCAGCTGTGGCCTCACCAAGGTTCTATACAACTCCAACATGACCTCTTTTGTAATCTATGCCTCGATTGATAAAGGCAAGTGTCCCATATGCCTTTTTCACCACCCCACTAACATGCCCCTCCGCCTTCAGAGATCTATGGACCCACATGCCAAGGTCCCTTTGTTCCTCAGAATGTCCTAGTGTCATGCCGTTCATTGAGTACTTCCTTGTCAAATTACTCCTTCCAAAATGTATCACCTCACACTTTTCAGGGTTAAATTCCATCTGCCACTTATCTGCCCATTTGATCATCCCGTCTATATCGTCCTGTATCCCAAGACACTCAATCTCACTGTTAACCACCCGGCCAATCTTTGTGTCATCCGCAAACTTACTAATCCTACCCCCCACATAGTCATCTATGTCTTTTATATAAATGATACAGGACCGAGCACAGATCCCTGTGGTACACCACTGGACACTGGCTTCCAGTCACTAAAGCATCCTTCTGTCATCACACTCTTTCTCCTACAACTAAGCCAATTTTGAATCCAACTTATCAACTTACCCTGTATCCCGTATGCATTTGCCTTCTATATAAGTTTCCCATGTGGGACCTTGTCAAAGGCTTTGCTGAAATCCATATAAACTACATCAACTGCACTACCCTCATCTACACACCTGGTCACCTCATCAAAAAATTCAATCAAATTTGTTAGACATGACCTCCCTCTGACAAAGCCATGCTGACTATCCCTGATCAAACCTTACCTCTCCAAGTGGATATAGATTCTGTCCTTCAGAACTTTCTCCAATAGTTTCCCTACCACTGATGTGAGACTCACTGGCCTGTAGTTCCCTGGCTTATCTCTACAACGCTTCTTAAATAGCAGAACCACATTAGCTGTTCTCCAGTCCTCTGGAACCTCCCCCTTGGTCAGAGAGGAATTAAAAATTTGGGTCAGAACCTCTGTGATCTCCTCCCTTGCCTCCCTCAGCAGTCTGGGACACAAATCATCTGCACCTGGAGATTTGTCCACATTGTGCCTACCCACACCTCCAATACCCTGTCACTCCCTATGTCAAATTGCTTAAGAACTTCGCCATCTCTCTCCCCAAGTTCGATACCTTCATCCTCATTCTCTTGGGTGAAGACAGAGGTGAAGTATTTGCTCAACACTCTAGCGATATCCTCTGGCTCCACCCATAGATTGTCCCCTTGGTCCCTAATGGGCCCTACTCTTTCCCTGGTTATCCTCTTCCCATTGATATACTTATAGAATATCTTGGGATTTTCCCTACTTTTACCACCCAGAGCTTTCTCATATCCCCCCTTTGCTCTCCCAATTGCTTTCTTAAGCTCCACCCTGCAGTCCACTAATTCCGCTGCTAATTTGTTCCCCTTGTAGCTGCTAAAATCCTCTCTTTTCCTTCTCATCATATCCTGAATATCGCTGGTCATCCATGGTTCTTTGGGTTTGTTACTCCTTCCTATCACCCTAGAGGGAATATGTTTTCCTGTACCCTCCTCATTCCATTTTTGAACACCCACCAATTCTCTTTTGTAGATTTGCCCATAAGTAGCTGTTCCCAGCCTAAACAAAAACAGAATTACCTGGAAAAACTCAGCAGGTCTGGCAGCATCGGCGGAGAAGAAAAGAGTTGACGTTTCGAGTCCTCATGACCCTTCGACAGAACTTGAGTTCGAGTCCAGGAAAGAGCTGAAATATAAGCTGGTTTAAGGTGTGTGTGTGGGGGGCGGAGAGATAGAGAGACAGAGAGGTGGAGGGGGTTGGTGTGGTTGTAGCGACAAACAAGCAGTGATAGAAGCAGATCATCAAAAGATGTCAACAACAATAGTACAATAGAACACATAGGTGTTAAAGTTAAAGTTGGTGATATTATCTAAACGAATGTGCTAATTAAGAATGGATGGTAGGGCACTCAAGGTATAGCTCTAGTGGGTTTTTTTTTTATATAATGGAAATAGGTGGGAAAAGGAAAATCTTTATAATTTATTGGGAAAAAAAAAAAGAAGGGGGAAACAGAAAGGGGGTGGGGATGGGGGAGGGGACTCACGACCTAAAGTTGTTGAATTCAATATTCAGTCCGGAAGGCTGTAAAGTCCCTAGTCGGAAGATGAGGTGTTGTTCCTCCAGTTTGCGTTGGGCTTCACTGGAACAATGCAGCAAGCCAAGGACAGACATGTGGGCAAGAGAGCAGGGTGGAGTGTTAAAATGGCAAGCGACAGGGAGGTTTGGGTCATTCTTGCGGACAGACCGCAGGTGTTCTGCAAAGCGGTCGCCCAGTTTACGTTTGGTCTCTCCAATGTAGAGGAGACCACATTGGGAGCAACGAATGCAGTAGACTAAGTTGGGGGAAATGCAAGTGAAATGCTGCTTCACTTGAAAGGAGTGTTTGGGTCCTTGGACGGTGAGGAGAGAGGAAGTGAAGGGGCAGGTGTTGCATCTTTTGCGTGGGCAAGGGGTTGTGCCATAGGAGGGGGTTGAGGAGTAGGGGGTGATGGAGGAGTGGACCAGGGTGTCCCGGAGGGAGCGATCCCTACGGAATGCCGATAAGGGGGGTGAAGGGAAGATGTGTTTGGTAGTGGCATCATGCTGGAGTTGGCGGAAATGGCGGAGGATGATCCTTTGAATGCGGAGGCTGGTGGGGTGATAAGTGAGGACAAGGGGGACCCTATCATGTTTCTGGGAGGGAGGAGAAGGAGTGAGGGCGGATGCGCGGGAGATGGGCCGGACACGGTTGAGGGCCCTGTCAACGACCGTGGGTGGAAAACCTCGGTTAAGGAAGAAGGAGGACATGTCAGAGGAACTGTTTTTGAATGTAGCATCATCGGAACAGATGCGACGGAGGCGAAGGAACTGAGAGAATGGGATGGAGTCCTTACAGGAAGTGGGGTGTGAGGAGCTGTAGTCGAGATAGCTGTGGGTGTCGGTGGGTTTGTAATGGATATTGGTGGACAGTCTATCACCAGAGATTGAGACAGAGAGGTCAAGGAAGGGAAGGGAAGTGTCAGAGATGGACCACGTGAAAATGATGGAGGGGTGGAGATTGGAAGCAAAATTAATAAATTTTTCCAAGTCCTGACGAGAGCATGAAGCAGCACCGAAATAATCATCGATGTACCGGAGAAAGAGTTGTGGAAGGGGGCCGGAGTAGGACTGCAACAAGGAATGTTCCACATACCCCATAAAGAGACAGGCATAGCTGGGGCCCATGCGGGTACCCATAGCCACACCTTTTATTTGGAGGAAGTGAGAGGAGTTGAAGGAGAAATTGTTCAGCGTGAGAACAAGTTCAGCCAGACGGAGGAGAGTAGTGGTGGATGGGGATTGTTCGGGCCTCTGTTCGAGGAAGAAGCTAAGGGCCCTCAGACCATCCTGGTGGGGGATGGAGGTGTAGAGGGATTGGACGTCCATGGTGAAGAGGAAGCGGTAGGGGCCAGGGAACTGGAAATTGTTGATGTGACGTAAGGTGTCAGAGGAATCACGGATGTAGGTGGGAAGGGACTGGACAAGGGGAGAGAGAAGGGAGTCAAGATAACGAGAAATGAGTTCTGTGGGGCAGGAGCAAGCTGAGACGATCGGTCTACCGGGGCAGTTCTGTTTGTGGATTTTGGGTAGGAGATAGAAGCGGGCCGTCCGAGGTTGGGCAACTATCAGGTTGGAAGCTGTGGGAGGGAGATCCCCAGAGGGGATGAGGTCAGTGACAGTCCTGGAAACAATGGCCCTACCTATGAATAAGAGTGGAAATCAGTATTTACTGACAATAATGGATGGGTCTTCCAGGTTTCCTGAGTAATACCTTAAGAAATATTACAAGTGAGAATCTGCGACAATCAAAATTTATCACCAAGATTGACTTGCTAAAAGGATATTGGCAGGTACCATTGTCGGAAAGAGCAAAGGGGATATCAGGTTTTGTAATGCCAGGTGGACAATGTCACTTTAAAGTCATGCCTTTGAGTATGAAGAATGCACCTGCGACATTTCAAACCCTGACAAGCAATGTCATTGCAGATGTTCACAATTGTGCTGTTTATATTGATGATCTGATAGTTTTCAGTCCTGGGGTGAGGAGCAATTACAGCATCTGGTATGATTATTTCCTCAATTACAAGAAGCTAATCTGATGATGAAAATGGCTAAAAGTGAATTTGCAAAAGTGCAAGTTGCATATCCAGGCGAGACCATTCGACATGGTAAGGTGACTCCGAGAGATGCGAAAGTCAAGGCTATTGTGGATTTCCCAGGTCCTACAACAAAATGAGAAGGTTTGAGGTTTCTGGGCAGGAGTGGGTTTGATCGGAATTTTGTACCAAATTTTTGCAGTCTGGTTGCTTCACTCACCTGAGCTATTAACAAAGAACACAAAGTTTCAGTAGACACTGGAGTGTCAGAAGGTATTTGATAGTTTGGAAACTGTATTAACTATGACACCAGTTTTAGTAATAACCAATTATGCCAAACAATTCAAGTTGGCCATTGATGCAAGCGATATAGGCATTGGGGCTGTAATGTTAGAAGAAGATGGCACTGGAATTGTAAAGAAACTGATAGGGTATTTTTCATGAAAGCTGAAAGTGCAATGGAGAAGACATCCAATGAACGCAAAAGAGACCTTGGGTTTGGCGTTAGCCTTGCAGCATTTTGAAATTTAAGCTGCCAACAATTCATCAGAAACAATTGTTTTTACAGACCAGAATCCTTTGAGACAAAAGCGCGAGACACTTTATACGGACTCTATTATTACAACCATTTAATTTACGGATTATACATATTGCAGGCAGAGGGAGTCTGTTCACAAATTTGTTCACAAGAGTTTGAAGCTTAAAGGAAAATGGGACATTTTTTAAAAACCTGGACACTGAACTGGAGTGAGTTCTGTTGATACCAAGGACTTGTACGATATATTAATCTGATAGTGAAACAAGTATAGGAGACAGTGTGAGATGGGTTGTTAAAAATGAAGCCATTTTTTATGATTATGATAGCACATTTTTCATTAAGGAGGGGGGTGTCATGAAGATATTAATGTATATAATGTTATTGGAAATTATTTTCAATCGGACTTGTCGTAGGGACTGTGTCTGCGGTTGTGTGTGTCTTAATTGGATTAAAGCCAGCTAGTCTGGGTACTCTGATGTATAGTAGCTCTGAGATGTTAAACATTAATTTTTTGTCGAATAAGCCATTCAAAGACTGGGAGTGAAATCTTGCACCTAGCTAGCAGACACCAAACAATAAGTTTATATTACTAATAAAATTGGTACCATGAAAGGGGTTTCATTGTTGATGAGGTGGAGTTCAAAGGGCCTGGTGATACCATGAGAATTTAAATTCAAAGAGAAGACTAGGTATGTACAGGAAGAGTTTTGTGTGTGAGTCAGAGACATGCCACCCATGGTATGGCCACTGTCCTAGAGCACGTTACCACACAGCCAGGGAAAATGCCAGGCACTTTCTCCTGGAGATGTTCTATCTCCCTGACCTCAGGGGGCTTCTCTGAGACTCCTGAGGATGTTACTGTTTTTGATCCCACCAGGCACTTGCCCAGAAGAAGGTTGACATGTCCACAGGCAAACTGGGGGTGACTCCCATGGTCACTGGAGATCGGCAGGTATCTTCCTTCAATCTCCTTCATCAAGCCCTTGGCACATACTGCACTCTCTGGTGGAAAGATCATGCCTTTCCTCAGTAATAGAGTTTGGCTGGCCCCTCTACCCTTCAGTATTACTACAGGCTCACTCCCCTCACCCTGGGGAAATGTGGCCACCTTTCCTTCAGATACAAAATCCTTGTAACTCTCAGGGACACAGTAGCCCTCAGCCCTCTTGGCCCTCAGCTCCAGTTGTTTTAGTTTAAACTCCCTTTCCCTCCCTCTCTCCTGGAATTCTCTCTCTTCTCTTTCCCTTTCCTGTTCTCTTTCCTGAAATTCTAATTTCCGCTGCACCACTTCTCATCTCTCTACCGCTAGTCTATCTGCTTCATCGCCCTCAATTTACACCTGGGAGCTTCCTGGCTTTTGGGTGAAATTCGAAATCTAAGTGCCTTGTCAGCTCTCTTAACTGTTCGAGGGAACATTTAAATTCTCAAAAGTAACGTCCCCTTCTCTTGGGGAGGCAACGGCATCAAGTGTGGACACTTCTACATTTCAGTCGTACGGACTCAAAATCCTTTTTGCTGTCTTATTTTATAACTGATTTCCAAGCAACAATTTACTTCCCCAGCTCTAAATATTTCATTTGGTCTGAGTGGACAATCCCCGCACTTAACCCCCAATTTGTTAGGACTGCAGCGGTTCAAGAAGGGGACGGTCCCCCAATTGTTTATGATCCCAGACGAGCCCCCAATCTGTTATGAGCTGCCACAGGGTGACGTCACCCAATTTGCTAGGATCCCAGACGACAAACCCCAATTTGTTAATTTCCCAGGCAGGACCCCAATTTTGTTCTGCTCCCGGGTAGGCAGGAATGGGCTGCCTCCCCTTCCTTATTCAACCTCCTCGGCTGCTCGCAACAAGGGTTAATTTAAAGGTATTCACAAGGGAAGGGTTCTTATCATAGCTCATCAAAACGCCACAAGTTCACACCGGGGAGAGACATTCACTTGCTCCATCTTTTTATTTATGATTCATTCACGGGATTTGGGCTTCACTGGCCGGACCGTCTCCTGCTGGCTCTTGAAAACATGGTGGTGAGCTGCCTTCTTGAACCACTGCAGTCCATGTGGTGTAGGTACACCCACAGTGCTGTTAGGGAGGGCATTCCAGGATTTTGACCCAGCGACAGTGAAGGACCGGCCGATATATTTCCAATTCAGGATGGTGAGTGGCTTGGAGGGGAACTTCCAGGTGCTGGTATTCCCATGTGTCTGCTGCCCTTGTCCTTCTAGGTGGTAGTGGTCGTGGGTTTGGAAGGTGCTGTCGAAGGAGCCTTGTTGAGTTCCCGCAGTGCATCTTGTACATGGTACACACACTGCTGCTACTGTGCGTTGGTGATGGAGGGAGTGAATGTTTGTGAATGGGGTGCCAATCAAGCGGGGCTGCTTTGTCCTGGATGGTGTCCAGCTTCTTGAGTGTTGTGGGAGCTGCACTCATCCAGGCAAGTGGGGAGTATTCCATCCCACTCCTGACTTGAGCCTTGTAGATAGTGGACAAGATTTGGGGAGTCAGGAGGTGAGTTACTCATCAGAACATTCCTAGCCTCTGACCTGCTCTTGTAGCCACAGTATTTGTATGGCTGGTCCAGTTCAGTTCCTGGTAATTGGTAACCCCCAGTATGTTGATAGTGGGGGATTCAGTGATGGTAATGCCATTGAATGTCAATGGGTGATGGTTAGATTCTCTCTTGTTGGAGGTGGTCATTGCCTGACACTTGTGTGGTGTGAATGTTAATTTCCATTGTCACCCCAAGCCTGGATATTATCCAGGTCTTGCTGCATTTGGACATGGCCTGCTTCATTATCTGGGGAGTCGCGAACGGTGCTGAACATTGTGCAATCATCAGCGAACATCCCCACTTCTGACCTTATGATGGAAGGAAGGTCAGTGATGAAGCAGCTGAAGATGGTTGGGCCGAGGACACTACCCTGAGGAACTCCTGCAGTGATGTCCTGGAACTGAGATGACTGACCTCCAACAACCACAACTATCTTCCTTTGTGCTCAATAAGACTCCAACCAGCGGAGAGTTTTCCCCCTGATTCCCATTGACTCCAGTTTTGCTGGGGCTCCTTGATGTCACACTCGGTCAAATGCTGCCTTGACGTCAAGGGCAGTCACTCTCACCTCACCTCTGGAGTTCAGATCGTTTGTCCATGTTTGAACCAAGGCTGTAATGAGGTCAGGAGCTGAGTGACCCTGGCAGAACCCAAACTGAGCATCAGTGAGCAGGTTATTGCTAAGCAACTTTACAGGTGTTCGAGAGTAGACTGAGGGTGTAGTTTTATCCCCACTTTTTGTCTTATTTTCCCCCTCTCTCCACCCCACCCCCACAAGGGCCATCAGTTACTTGTTCATGTTGTTCTTTCACAGAGTGTTTCTCTTGTCCTGCTATTATCACATTCTGCTTTCTTACCTTAATGCCACCATCAGCCCCTCCTTTAGCCAGTACTCCTACAATTAACACCCCCTGTGGCAACTGCTCTGAAGACAAGGTTCAACCTTAACCTGGGCTCTGTCCCTGCATTGGGAGCCTTCCGAAAATGTGATTTAAATTGCAAACTTCGGATGGTTCCGACTGGGATAGGCCAATAGTTACCCAGAACAAGTTAATGTGATCAAAACCACTTCTAGCTTCTGGGGGCAGATTCAGATCAACCCCCCTCGGGACTCCCCTCCTGCAACCCACACCCCCGACTGCCCCACCCACGAGACCCCCACCCCACACCCCCAACTGCCCAACCCACAGGACCCCCACCCCACACCCCCGACTACCCCACCCACAGGACCCACACCCCACACCCCCGACTACCCCACCCACAAGACCCCTACTCCACACCCCCGACTGCCCCACCCACAGGACCCCCACCCCACACCCCCAACTGCCCAACCCACAGGACCCCCACTCCACACCCCCGACTGCCCCACCCACAGGACCCCCACCCCACATCCCCGACTACCCCACCCACAAGACCCCCACCCCACACCCCCAACTGCCCAACCCACAGGACCCCCACTCCACACCCCCGACTGCCCCACCCACAGGACCCCCACCCCACATCCCCGACTACCCCACCCACAAGACCCCCACCCCACACACCCAACTGCCCAACCCACAGGACCCCCACCCCACACCCCCGGCTACCCCACCCACAGGACCCCCATTCCACACCCACGACTGCCCCACTCACAGGACCCCCACCCCACACCCCCGACTACCCCACCCACAGGACCCCCACCCCACACCCCCGACTACCCCACCCACAGGACGCCCACCCCACACCCCCGACTACCCCACCCACAGGACCCCCAACCCACACCCCCGACTACCCCACCCACAAGACCCCCACCCCACACCCCCGACTACCCCACCCCACACCCCCGACTACCCCACCCACAGGACCCCCACCCCACACCCCCGACTACCCCACCCACAGGCCCCCACCCCACACCCCCGACTACCCCACCCACGGGACCCCAACCCCACACCCCCGACTACCCCACCCACAGGACACTCACCCCACACCCCCGACTGCCCCACCCACAGGACCCCCACCCCACATCTGTGACAACCACACCCAAGAGACTCCTCCCCACTCCCCACACTCCCCACCCACAGGACCCCCACCCCACACCCCCGACTACCCCACCCACAGGACCCCCACCCCACACCCCCGACTACCCCACTCACAGGACCCCCACCCCACACTCCCGACTGCCCCACCCACCCTCCCCACTCCCCACACTCCGCATTCCAACGATACTTCCCTCATAACCCCAACACCCCAGGTGACGCCCCCATCCCCGGGCTAGCCCTCCCATGAGACACCCCCAATCCGCCCACAGCCCCTGTGCCCCCCCTCCACAGCCCCTTAGGATACACCCACCGGATTCCCCCCAACCACGCCAGACACCTGCCCCCACCCCCAGGAGGCCCAACTCTCACACACACCCCTCAAGATGGATCGGAAGCCACGGGCACCTCCATCTTGACCCCCCACACTCCGGGACCCGACGCCGTCACCCCCTCCCCGACCAGTACCCCGCAGGTCAGACCTGACTCTCCCCGGGACTCCACCATCCCCCCGGATCGGACCCTGAGACTGGACACCACCAGCCCTCTCTTCCGCCCACACCCAACAGACCCCGCCACAACCAGCCCTCCCAGTCCCGACCTGGGCCTCCCTGAACCCCGACCTCCAGCGCACCCTGACCTCCAGCGCACCCCGACCTCTGACCTCCAATGAGCTCCTAACGCCTCGACCTCCGACCAACCCCACCCCACCCACCCTTCCCGAATCCTATCCACTTCCCTTCACCCTGGCACCTTTAAACTGACCTGCTTTACGGCAGCTGCTACTGTACCAATGGGATGTGGCCTGGTTCAATTCAACACTGGGAACCCGGGGGACTGAATGGAAAAATATGAGACTAAGGAGCTGGGGTGGAGTGATAATCCGATGCTGGTTGCTCCCCCCGGGGAAGTTCCTAACAGATCCTGCATCAGGCCAAATGGACAAGCCTCCCACTCCCTCACCCACACTGAGAACCCACAAGTTCATTCACACAAATCACTCCTGCACAGGCCTGTATGGCTAATTTGCTGAACCTTTACTGGAAACAAAGAATGATTACAGCACAGACAGAGGCCATTCGACACTTCCACTCACTTCCAGCTCTCAGCTGTTCCCATTCCCCTGGCCTTGGCCCTGTTTGACCACCTCCTCACCACTGGTGGGGTTGGATGGAACCCAGCTCACACATGCACAGGCCCAGTGTATCTGTGTCAACTCTGTCACTGCCTGTGTCAGCTGCCAGTAAGAAATATGGCGCAGCTCCAGTATTCACAGCGCAGGAACTCGTCAACTACACGGAGAACTTGCAAAACAATGACCAGAATATGAGTGTCCTCCAGCTGGAAAGGGGACAGTTAGAGGGAGAGAGAGAGAGAGAGAGAGAGACAGAGCACAGAATGACCAGCCCAGCCTCAAACACGTGTCATCCATTCTTCATTGGCCATGAAGTGGAGAGAGGAGGGTCAGGGTGAAGAACCGACAGCGCAGACTCAACACAACCTCCCCCAAAACCCTAAACCCAAAACCCCCCACACCCTAAATTCAACACCCTTCACATCCTAAACCCAAAAACCCCACACCCTAAATTCAACAACTCCACATACCCTAAACCCAAAAACCCCACACCCTAAATTCAACACCCCTCACATCCTAAAACCAAAACCCCACACACCCTAAATTCAACACCACTCACACCCTAAACCCAAAACCCCCACACCCTAAATTCAATATCCCTCACATCCTAAACCCAAAACCACTCACACCCTAAATTCAACACCTCTCACATCCTAAACCTAAACCCCCCACACCCTAAATTCAACACCCCTCACACCCTAAATCCAAAACCCCCACACCCTAAAATCAACAACCCTCACATCTTAAACTCAAAACCACTCACACCCTAAACTCAACACCCACCACAGCCTAAACCCAATATCACCCACACCTTAAACTCAACACCCTCACGACCTAAACTCAACAATTCCCAAACCCAAGCATGACAATTCCCACATATCCAGATGTCTTCTCAATCCTGCCCTGGCTTTGACTCTTTCAGTACATTCCATGCAGACACAAGGAAATACGCAAGCTAAGGTTACAAGGGGCCAATTAGAGTCTAAACGATGGCACTTGAGGTTATACAGACATGGATTAAACCTGCAGGATTTGAAAACGGGGTTGACTTCTCTCATAGTCTGATTCAAACATCATAATCTTCTCTCAGTGATAGGAATTGAACTCCCCCACCCAGAATGCATCCTGTGTCCTTCAGACCTACAGTGCTCCTTCTATCATGGAGGAGCTTGATCCACCAGTGGAATCAGGAGTCGGAAGATGCTTACAGTGTAGACAAGGAGAGGTTCATTCAGCTGGATGCTGATCTAGAACACTGGGGAGCAGGGGCCTGATAAGGGCCGGCTCATTGAGGACTGAGATCAGAGCTTTCTTCACCCAAAGAGTTGGGACCCTGTAGACCTCTCTAGCCCAGAGCCTTGTGGATGCTCCATCATTGAAAAAATTGAGGCAGGTTTTTTGGTCTCTTGAGACATCATGAGATGTTGGGGATGCAGGGGTGGGGGAGAGGGCAGGCCCACAGGATATTGCCTCGGCCATGTTTGATTTCAGCTCATAAGGTTTCGAGGTGATTCGGAGTCAATGCTGAGGTCGCCTAGGTCCAGTCGCTTCTTACTGCACATGACTTTGGCACCAGGTCGGAATGTGTTTGGGGGCAGGGTGTTGGTTAGGGGTGGACTGGCTGGGGGTGGATAGGGGTCGGTTGGTGGAGGTGTATGGGGGGAGTGAGAGTGCATAGGGGTGGGGGGTTGGGGAGAGGGTGTGACCTCCCTGTCCAGCCAAGGGAAAAAACAAAAACACACACACACACACACACACACACGCACACACGCACACACACACATTGGCTGTGAGGTCTGCTTCAGTGAGAATGAATGTTTTGCGCGACTATTTAACTAGACTTTAGGGGAAATTTCAGAAATTTGGCAGATGTTACCAGGGGTTGGTGAGGATAACTTCAGGGTTAACCGGGAAGGGGTTGTTGTTTAAGGTGCGCAGTTGGATGCCAGACAGACCTTCCAGTTTTATTCTCATTCAGCTTTTTTCATAGTTGAGTTGATGTACCAGAGAGGGCAGCTAGGCTACTCCTGAGGGACATTAAACCTCAATATCAATGATCTGTACCTTAGACCCCGAGGGTGATCAGGCTGGACACACAGTCTCCGTGTTGCAGACTCTGAGGGAGGTTAAACCGGCCCCAATGTAACAGACAAAGGGAGGGCTTAGACAAGCCCAAATATGCCTTTTTTACAGAACCCAGTGTAGATCAGACCAGACGACCTGACCCTCCATCACAATGCCCAAGGGAGAGTAAAATATCTCCACTGTACCTGTAGCACTCAGAGAAAAATGGTCCATAATGCCTGTGTCACCGAACAAGAGAGAATGGAGGGAATTGCCCCAGTGTGTGGCTATCACAGACCCTTGAGGGTAGAATGTGAGGCGGGATTGGAAATTCACCTGTCCTGCTCAGCATCCAATGAATTCTACAACCTGAATGAAGGGATTATTTCTCCACTGCTTGGGTCACAGCGTGAATGTAAATACTTGTGTAGCACCTTGAGGAGCTGGAGCATGAAGACCATTTCATGGACAAAACCTGGTGTCCACAGTGAATTATCCCTTAAAACCCCACATTCAGAACCATAAGAAATAGACCAGAAACACTGACCATAATCATATGAAGTTCCCCGATGGAAAGACAGTAAAATGAAAGATTAACTTCGACTCTCCATGTCTGGGTTTCTGGGAATTTCCCTCTTAAAAAAACCTGCTCCCAGGAATGATTAATGCTGACATGCTTGTGAACAGAAAACAGTCCGCACAGAATGATCCCACAGGGACATAGTTAAAGAGACAATACCCTCAATATTTACAGATGTTAGTTCTTAGCCCATTTGAAGACATGGTGTAGAGCATGGGCTGTGAAGAATGTAGCACTGCTATAATTTTCCACAAAGCACATCAGCAACCCTATTGTCAGGCCAATCAATAATAACTGACACGATTCATTCCCCCTTCAGCACTACTGAATAAACTGTCTGAAATGGGTCAGCCTGATAGAATGCTATCAGATGAATATACTCCACCTCCACCTGCCTAACACGGTCCAATGGGCCTTGTCTCAGTTCATCTGCTGCTGAGACTCTCATTCACCCCTCATCCTGAACTCTGCTGTCCATTGTAGTCGAAGAAAAGTCCATTGTAGTCAAGATGTTCTACATCTGTCCTTATATCGAATTATGCCGTTGGCTATGTCATGTTACTCTATAACGTTCCTTTGATGTCTGTAGGACAGTTTCATTATGTTTAATATGCTGTATAAATACATGAATATGCTGCAGTGTGTCTCTCCTCCAATGACTCGGTGTCTCCTCTTTCCTTAGATTCTGCTCCCACAAACTGAGACCCTTCACTTTCAGGTGATAGAGAACAAATTGCGTTGTTTTTTCTAACAGAACTTGCGTATTGCTGAAAAAAGGCATTTTGTTGAAGCTTTTCATCTTCAGCTCATCAGGACAATCGCAAGAATACCAAAGTCAGGGGAAGTAACAACTAAATTCATTGACATTAGAATTCTTGTGATTGACCTGATGAGTGCGAGACTAAAAACTTCGACAAAATGGTTTTTTCTCAGCAACACTCAAGAGCTGAAACTTGGACGGGGGGACAACAGAGGGATGATGTCATTTATATGTGTGAAACTTGTAACCTGTTCACATTCATCCAACTCCCCATGGATCATGCTACATGTAAAAACGTCCATTCTTTATATGTTCCAGTTCACTGCAGAATGCAACAAAGGTAAATAAATCAAAGCCGGGAACTTCATCAGTTTATTTCAGTCTTTTTAAAGTGTTACTCTGCAGTCTACAAATCACTACAATGAGATTAAGTGGGCAGTTCCAAACAGAGACTCTTCTGTGCAGCATTAGCGAGATTCTATTGGAGCAATTGGCACACATGTGAATGCTGTAGGAGAACAGACACCCAGTTGCCAAATATATAGCAAAAACAAAACTAAAAATACCTGGAAAAACTCAGCAGGTCTGATAGCATCTGCAGAGAGGAATACTGTTAACGGAGCCAAATATAAAGGCTGTGCGCTGTATTCTGTAAGGTTGTAATTGATTTAAATAGAGGATGTACACTCCTAACCCTAACATCAAATTATCCTTCTGTCTGTTACTCCAGTCAGCTTGCAGTGGTGTTTACAGGATTAAGGAGGGTGAGTTAGTTTCAGGATTCAGCGTTAGGGCGAGGATTAACTGACAATCTCACTCTGCTTCATTGTCTGCAACTTTTCTGCACGGCTCCCTTTTCTGACACTGGCTTAGATTCATAGTTATACAGCACAGAAGCAGGCCATTCGGCCCATCGTATCCGTGCCGCTCATCAAGCACTTATCTATTCAAATCCCATATCCCATCCCTTGGCCCGTAGCCCTGTCTGCTGTGACACTCCTAGTGTTCATCTAAATGCCACTGGCTTCTGGTGGCTCTGCCCCCCTGTGTGTTTTCCTGCAGTGAGACCTTGAATGAGAGCACTTTCCCACGAAACCTCCGAAACCTTTTGGGTAATTCTCTTTATATTTATGTCCCTGTCTTCAATCTTGGGAACAATTTCGAGATTCAAATGCTTCGGAAGGAGTTCCTTGTAAAAATAATTGACTTGCAGATATTCCCGCATCTTTGAACATGTGTAATTGTCAGTGTTCTGTTTACTCCGGTGTTGCAGGGTCCCTGTCAGTGAATGGAATCGATGTGGCTGGTACATGATATCCCAAACCCAGAATGCAGTCATATTCTGGAAGAAAGTGACCATTGACTTCACCCCATGACAGAGCTGTGACCTTTGAGCGATAGACAGTGCAGGGGGGATGTTGCTGGGGATGTTGTCCTCTATTCCATTGAGAACGAATGGTTGGTCTGTGAAAGTTACAGAGCCACCTGACAATGAATTGACAAAGTGATGATGTACAACCATTTATCTGTTCCTTATCAGATGAATGCACAAATGGTCAATGTGGACAAAAATGATCCTGGAACAAAGGACATGAACCTGCTAATTAATGATAAATATAATAGCCGTTTGGTAGTACAGAACTCGAATGTTTCTGAAAAAGAGACATGTCGAAGCTTTTCCTCTTGCATTCATTAGGCCACACGCAAGAATACCAATGTAAGGGGAAAGCAACAATTTGTACTGTATGTGAAGAGAGTGCTGATCTGTTGGTAAGTTGCCATGGAGAATGCACCACTGATAGTGGCTAGCAGTTAACTGTCAATCAATGTTTGACATTTATACCAGGTAGCTTGATCCTGATTGGTCAAGGCATTGCCCTGAGGAATGAGTCAGCGAATGGCTTTCACCTATTTTGTTTAGCTGAAAGAGGTGCAATGTGTGTAAATTAACTTGCTGTCTGCATTAATGTATGTAGCTTCCAGTACACATAAATGTGTCACACTGCGAACCCAACTAACAATCACAAAAAAGATTTAAATTTGGAATTAAACTTTGTCTTCAATTTGGGTAATAGTGAGCTTCACTTTTCGAATACAAGAAGAACTTCCATTTATACAGCAGCCTTAATGTAGACAAACATTACAAGGTTCTTCAGAGACATCTGGTCAAATAAAACACGACACCCAGTCACAGCAGGAGGTATTCGGGCGCTGGCTAAGAGTTTGATGATCGAGGAAGACATTAAGACACAGTTTAAAGGGGAGGTAGGGAAATGGGTGCTCTTAGAGGGGAGGGTTTGGTGAGCTTAGTGTCGAGGAACCTGCAGACCCAAGTCCCAGTGATAGAGCCATTGAATTCTAGGCTGCACTAAAGGTCAAACCTGGAGGAACACGGGAAGTTCCGAGGGTTTTAAGGGAAGAGGACATTGCAAAGACAGGAAATATAGAGATTAGAACCCCTTGTGACAAATGGAATAGAGAAGGAAAGAAACCCCCTGGATATTCAGAAGATGTTTCATGGTTCCAAGGGGAAGGTAATGTAGTAAAAGGAGGAATTTGGGGCTCTGGTTGCACTAAGTTTTAAAATGTAGCCTGAAAACTTACTTTTCAATATTGTTCAGCAATGCTGCCCCATCCCCATGCAGCTGAGCAGAAGTTAATGGCTCTTAAGGTGTTTCTGATAATGGCTCACAATGAGCCTTGCCTCCAGTTTTAACTGGTCACACTATCTGAAAATTTAAACATGCCCACTCTTTGTCCCACTATTGTGATATTATGATGATTTGCACCAACTGGTGTTGAACCTGTAGTTGAATAAGGAGTCATACGATAATTGAGAAGAGAGCTGGGAAGTTGAGTTTCTAGAGTACCTGCGGAGAACCTCTTCATTCCAGATTTGAAAGTTTGCTCAGCTCTCTCAGCTAACACATTTGGTGAGGGAAGATATGAAGCTGTTTTAATATGTCTGATTCCATTTAAATTCATGAATATCTGAAACTCTGTACTGGTACAGACCACACTGGTTATCCGAAATGACAGCTTCTGGTAGACCATGTAAACTAAAACAGTGCCGCAGCTTTTTTATAGCTGCTGCTCGATGTCGGTGATCTGAATTCACACCCATCCATCCATTTAGAATGAGCATCTACAATCAGTAAAAACATGGTACCTAAAACTGGTCCTACATAATCGATATAATCAAGGCAGTGGCAGGTCAGAAGATTGGAAAGAATACAAAGAACAGATAAGAATGATCAAAAAGAGCAATAAGGTGGGAAAATATAGAGCATGAGAAAAGCTAGCTAGGATTATAAAGACGGATTGAAAGAGTTTCTATAGATATTTAAATAAGAAAAGAGCTCACAAAGTGCACATTGGCACTATAGAGGGTGAGTTTGGGGAATAATAATGTAAAGTAGGGAGATGGTGCATGAATTAAACAAATATTTTGCTTTGGACTTCATGAGAGAGGACACAAGTAATACGATGGAAAGAGCAATAAATCAGGAAATGGAAGGGAGAGAGGAACTTAGTAAAATGACAATCACCAGGGAAATGCTATTAAGCAAATTGGTGGGGCTGCGGGCTGACAAATGCTCAGGTCCTGATGGACTTCACCCTAAGGTCTTGAAGACAGTGGCCAGTGAGATTGTTGATGCACTGGTTTTAATTTTCCAAAATTCCCCAGATTCGGGGAAGGTTCCTTTCGATTGGAAAATGGCAAATAAGTTATCTTAACATCTGTCATAGGGAGAATATTAGAAGCTGTCATTATAGATGTTATAGCAGGGCACTTATAAAAATTCAAGGCAATCAAGCAGAGTTAACATGGTTTTGAAAAGATGCTTAAACAATTTATTTGAGTTCTTTGAAGGAGTCACATGTGCTGTGGATAAAGGGAAGCCAGTGGATGTGCTAAACTTAGATTTCAAGAAGGCATTTGATAAAGTGCCACATCAAAAGTTATTGCCGAAAATAAAAAAAAATCATGGTGTAGGGGGTAACATATTGGCATGGTTAGAAGATTGGACAGCTAATAGGAAACAGAAAGTTGGCATAAATGGGTCTTTTTGTGTTTGGCAGGATGTGATGAGTGGTGTGACACAGGGATTAGTGCTGGGGTCTCAACTGTTTACAATTTATATAAATGACTTGGATGAAGGGTCTGAAGGAACGATGTCTAAACTTGCTGATGACACAAGGATAGGTAGGAAAGTAAATAGTGAAGAGGATGCAAGGAGGCTACAAAGTGACATAGGGAGGTTAAGTGAGTGGGCAAATGGAGTATAATGTGGGCAAATGTGAAATTGTTCATTCTGGCAGACAGAATGAAGAAGGAGCTTATTATCTAAATGATGGGGCATTGCAGAGCTGTGAGATTCAGAGGGATCTGGGTGTCTTAGTGCAGGAATCAGGTACAGCAGGAAATTAGGAAAGCTAATAGAGAGTTGTCATTTATTGTGAGGGGGATTGATTACAATAGTAGGGAGGTTATGCTCCAGTTGCACAGGGCATTGATGAGACCACATCTGGAGAATTGTGTACAATACTGGTCCCCTTACTTAATGAAAGATGCAAAGCATTGGAAGCAGTTCAGAGAAGGTTTACTAGACTAATACGAGGAATGGACAGGCTGCTCCATCAGGAAATGATGGACAGGTTAGGCTTGTATCCACTGGAATTTAGAAGAGTAAGAGGCGACTTAATTTAAACCTTTTAGGTCCTGAGGGGTCTTCACAGGGTGGATGTGAAGAGGATGTTTCCCCTTGTTAGATAATCTAGAACTAGGGGTCACTGTTTAAAAATAAGAGGTCGCTCATTTATTATAGGTAGCAGGAGAAGTTCCTGCACTCAGAGGGTTGTGAGTCTTTGGAATTCTCTTCCTCAAAAGGTGTTGGAAGGAGCGTCTTTGAATACTTTTAAAGCAGAGCCAGACAGACTCTTGATTAACAAGGGGTGAAATGTTACCGTGGTTAGCAGGAATGTGGGGTTAAGATTACAATCAGATCATCCATGATCTTATTGAATGGTGGAGCAGGCTGGAGGGGCCGAGTGGCCTTCTCCCACTCCTAATTCTTCATATGTAGTTCATCCCAGGGTGGACAGGGCCACTCATACTGTGGAACTGAAATGAGCAACTTCTGTTGTTGCTGACAGTGGACACAATGCTTGTCCATGCTTTCAATATCACCGGCAATGCCTGGCCACCAGACATAGCTCCACATAAGTATTTTCATCTTCTATATGCATGGATGCGCGATGTGATGCTCTGTCAAAAGTGCTTCTCTTCCTTGCGAGGGCACGACAACTCTTGATCTCCACAACAAAATTCCATCTTGACAACTTAACTGTTTTTTTTGCGGCCATAGAATGGCCTCATCTCGTCAGACACTGGTGAATTCGAGCACCCTTACAATGAAGTGTCTCGGAATTTCGAGAAAATTGGATCTCTGTTCGTCCAATTTCTAATTTGCTTCACACACACAGGCGAAGAATCCTAGACATTCAGTCCAGCACTACCTTGTGGCACTAGATCATGTACATTGCTATCAGCTAACGGGAGACGACTGAGTTTGTCTGCATTTGCAATATGCAAGCCAGAACGGTGCAGAAAGGTACAGTCACACGCTGATAATACCAAAGCCCAATGTTGTATTCTTGCTGATGCGATTGCTGGAAGGGCTTTATCCTCACTGAATAAACACATTCATGATTTAAGTCGAACACTGTGGTGAAATGTCATCCATGCAGATCCTGGTGAAATTTCTTCACTCTGAATACCACTGATAAATTTTCCTTTTCTAGTTGGGGGTAACTCTTCTCAGCTGCAAAGAGAGTTCTGGAGACCTAGCCGATTGGCCTTTTCGAGCCATCTTCCATTTTGTGTGAAAACACAGCTCCCACACCATCAGGACTCGCATCACATATTAATACCAATTCTTTTGATGGGTCATAATGTACCAGTCAACATGATGAATGTAATAAGCTTCTTAACTTTCTCAACGGCTTCTTCCTGTGCAAAATCCATGCCCAACAATGATTCTTTCTTAACAACAAGTGTAATGCTGCTAACACTGTTGACAAGTTTGGCAAGAAGTGGCTATAATAATTGGTCATACCTGGAAAGGCATTGAGTTCAGTTACACTGGACGGAGAGGGAGACTCTTTGATTGGCCTAACTTTCCCTTCTACTGGATGCAAACTCATGGCATCCACCCTGTGACCCAGGTAAGTAACTTCGAGCATTTGGAACCTACATTCCTCTTTCTTTAATCGCACACCAGCTTCCAAGAATCTTCTCAACATCTCTCCCAGGTTGGCCAAGTGTTCGGTTTCTGCTGACCCTATGATCAGAACCTCATCTAGGTATGCTACCACTCGGGAGGATTGCACACACAGAGAATACTCCAAAGGGTACACAAGTATATTTATTCAGACCCTTGTGTATGTTAATGGTTACATAGCCTCTAGACATGCTATCTAGCTATAACTGCTGGTATGCATGGCTCACGTCCAGTTTGGTATCAGATGTGCCTCCAGCTAGTTTTCCATAGAGGTCGACCATCCTCAGGATAGGATATTTATCTAGTTTAGCTGTTTTGTTGGCGCTCAATTTGTAGTCCCCAGAAATGCGTACAGTTTGGTCAGATTTCACCAGAGGGACTATGGGCGCCACCCATTCTGAAAAATAGACTGGCTGGATGATGAATAGTTTTTCCAACAGGCACAATTCTGCATCAGCCTTTCCCTTTAGGGCACAGGACACATGTCTGGCCCTAAAGAAATGGGGTGTGGCCTGAGAATCCACATATATTTCAGCTTGCAAGCCTCTTAACTTTCCTAATTCGCCACAAGATACAATGTCAAATTCCATTAAAAGCAAAGGCATCCCTCTTGTTCTCTGACCAGTTGAGCTTGGTATTTTGTAACTGGTCACGACCCAGAAGACTTGGTCCTTCACCTGTTACAAAGATCAATGGAAGCTGGGCTGTCTGTTGCCTGAAGGACACAGGTACTGTGGTGATGCCCTTTACCTGGATTGCCTCTCCAGTGTATGTCTTCAATTGAGCAATGGTTTCCTCCAGATTCTGTGGCTGGATATCTTCATTTAGGTATTTCAATGTGTGCTCTCCCACCCACAGTGCCTGAAGGTCCTGTATCTACATCCATTATTAGTGGCTTCCCATTCCCTTGGATTGTGATGGTCATGGGTTTAGATTTTTGCAGCTGTGATGTTGTATAGGGGACAGATATTGATATCGGCAGCTTCAGGTTCTGTTATATTATTCACTTCAAACATTTTGGTCTTCTGTCTTATGGGCTGTTTCCATTTCACCCTGCATTGCTTTATTACGTGACCTTTCTTATGGCACCAATCACATTCTGCCTGCTTGAATCTGCAGGTGTCCAGCACGTGGGTTCCCCCACATCAATAACAGATTAACTTCGGAGTCATTGCTGAAATGCTTCACATAGGCCTTTTCGTCTTCCTAACAGTGGAACTTGCCTCTCATTTCCATGCTGTGTCTCTAGTTTTCATGCCACACCTGATGGTAGGTTCCCCTCCCACATGAGGAACAGTGCCATGTTGTACCTGATGTAGAGTCTGTGACTCTCTCACAGCACTTTCCATAGTGTGGAAGATTTCCAGGGCACACTTCAAATCAGCATTGATGTTTGCGAGTAAACGGTGCTGAACAGCATCATCGTGAACTCCACAAGCTAATCAGTCCTGCAGCATATAGTTGAGTGTGTCTCTGAAGTTATAATGCTCTGTAAGCTGCTTCCACTTTACTAAATAGGTTGTGATAGAGTCTCCTGTGGCCCTCACTCTGGAGTTAAACTTAAACTGCTGCATTAATACGGATAGCTTTGTATGGTAACGTGTTTTCACAAGGCCTACTAATTCATTAAAGGGCTTAGAATTGAGCGTGTTTGAGGCTGTCAGGTTGCACATGAGATTGTGTGTCTTACTAACACATACACTCAAAAGGATCGCTTTCTGCTTCTCCTCCACTGTAATTTTGTTCACTATGAAATAAAAACCAAGGTGCTGTACATACTGGCTCCAGTCTTCCATAGACATGTCAGAAAGGTTGATTCTGTCGAAGAGCTACATGACTGGTGAGTATACTTGTCTTTTTTTTATGATCTGCTCACATTCACAAGGCGAGGTGTAGCATTGGAGCTATTTTACCCTCAGCGCCAAACGTAATGGCTTGATGTACCAGGCAGGTTTCTCCTTGAAACAGTTAACTTCATGACAGAGAGCTTTCAGAAGCCTCATGCTTGAACCAGGTCCTCGATGGGAAAGACACGCCCCTCCCACCCAGATTACTCACCCTTAGGGCTTATTGGTCTGAATTTCCAAGAACAATCACGTGACCCCCTGAAAGGCAGCAGGAAAGACTATACCTTTACTTACTACAGTGTCCTTCCCAATTCTTTTCATTTTACTTCCAGGTGCCTACACAGGTCACCATCCTATCAACCTGAAATTCATTACTGTCCTCCTCATTCTTCATTACATCTCTGAGTCTCCTGGCATCAGAAAAGTGTGTGGTTATGCGTTTGATAAATGGATAGAATTTATATTTCAGATATAGTAGTCGTCACAATACTGATAGGGAGGGAATATCGCTCTACATGTCCTTCCAGTCTAAAGAACAATTGGCCACCACTTTCCTATGCGTTCTGTCCCTTAGCCCTGGTTACATCAGTTCTGTCATTTCCCCTTTCATCCCTGGGTTTCACTTTCTGGGACAAGTCTGTTCACTGGCACTTGGTCAGATATCTTTTCGAAAGTGCATAACTTGAACTGAAATTTGTCAGGGAACATCTTAATTGGAAATGCTGGATGTTGTCCTGCATTTTGGCACAAAAAGAAAGTGTTGCATTGAAATGGGTTAAATGAACTTGTTTGTTTCATGACTGTAATTAACGTTAGTCACCATGGACCCTAATTTTCTCACTGGAGACGTTCGCTCTACTATTAATAAGAAGCACTTTGCAAGAACTCATACAATAGTGTCAGCGGGATCATGTCAGGCAGCGATAACCAGGAGCCAGAGAGAAGAGGATAGATCATAATCTGGGAGAAAAATAGATTGGACCTTTATAATAATGGATGGCAATCTGAGAACAGTAGACTGGAATACTGCAACAAAGAGTTGGAAAATGAGAGCAATAGCTGGGAATGTTACAACAATGGACAGGAGTTTCTTCTGGGAGGTTGATCATCTTTCTGTATATTATGATATTCTGTCCATAAATTCTCGGATTTATTATACACTTTTGATTATTCAGAAGCTTTACTATCCTGCCCTTGCTATTATTGGTGTGCCTGGTAAGTCTCTCCATCCAGCTATACATTCTGAACCATGTTTTCTGTATTTTTGGCCCTTTAATTTCCTTCACCCTGTTTGGTGCTGTTGATGTGACTGGTAAGCCCCTATATCAAGCTATAAGATTCGTAAGTCATTGTTCAATTGTTGCTCACCTTGTTCTTTAATTCTTGGTCGACCAAAGCCATTACTACCAACCTGGTCTCCTATCCATCAACCCCAGCCCCATCACTAACTAACCTCTGAGATTAACCACACTGCACGCAACCACAGTAATTCCATTGAGCCTGAGCTGCTTTAGGACCATTTCCATCAGTAATCCTACCACCTACCACCTCAGTAATATAGCTCACCACCACCTCTACCTCAGTTCATCTATCTGCTGCATGAAAAGTTATCCATGCCCTTATCAAATCTACACTCGTGTATTTCATTCTTACCCTGGCCAACTTGCCAGCTGCAAGTCTCCATAAACGAGAACAGGTCCAATACCCTCCAGCCCTGTTCTACAGCGAGTCCAGTCTCATCCACCAGCACTTCTGCACTCATTGGTCTACATTGACTCCCAGTCCGGCAATTCCTCCATTTTAATCCACCCACCTTCCCTGCACTCACCTCTCCAATTAGTCCCACTCCCCTGTCATTTCAACAGTGTTGTTCCCTTTCAAACATATAGCTCAATCCTTCTCCATAGTTAATTTAATTTTCCTCTATATTTTGTCCCATCTTTCTCTCCCTTTCCCTGTTGCTTAGTTATATTTCTCTCCTTCCCTCTCTCTGTCTCTGTCACATACATATGGACACCAATGGACATACATAAACACAAATACTTATTGAATCAAAGAATGTTACAGCACTTAAATGACCATCTTGCCACCCTTGTCCCTTTGAAAGAGTTATCTAACCACTCGAAATGCTCTCATTAAATCAATTCTCTTTGAAAAGCTATTATTAATCAGGCTTCCACCATGTTTTCAGGTAATGCACACCAGAACACAAAAGCACGCTGTGTAATAAAACTCTCATTTTGCTGCTGGTACTTTTTTGAGTTGCCTTAAATTGGTATCGGTCTGTAGTGAATCCTCTGATGATTGAAACAAATTTGCCTCACTTACTCTGTAAGAGCCTTCTATGATTTTGAACACCTATATTAACCCTCACCTTCACACTCGTGGCTCTAAAAAGAAATGACTATTGCAAAATCTTCAACCGCTCCATGTATGTGATGTTCCAGATCCCTGGGACGACTCTAGTAAATTCCCTTCCCAAATTCTTGGATATCCCAGCTGGATCCTAACCATTCAGGTGTAGCCTGGCCTCTTACCTTTTATACTTGGCAGCTCTTTTGAACTCTCATAAGCCAGAGACATTGTAATCTGGTTTGTTAACCTATCTGACCAGTTTCATAGATTTACGCACAAGCGCCTCAGATGTATCTGTTTCTGTGCTCCATTTCAGATTAATCCCCTTTCTTGTACTGTGCCTCCCCATTCTTCACTTCAACATGTATCACCTCACATTTGTCCGCCGAATTCCAATTGCCAGATTGTTGCTCCTTCCATGACCCTGTCTATGTCCACTCAAAATCTCCGGCCATCTCCGTCGTTATTTGTTTTCAAGAGTCCTGCTTTCTGCAAATTTCAAAATTATATCCTGTATCCCCATGGCCAAAAACTAGCCTATGTCAGCACTCCTAGTGTCGAACCTTGTGGAACACAACCACCCCCACTTCCCCCACTCCCTACCACCATATGCTCCTCTCCAGTCCAAAATAAACAGCCACTCATGAAACTGCAACAGGCCTCATAAAGCTTTGAATTCCTCCTTAATACTTATCTGAAGATTATTTATTATCATTGCATATTTAGTGTGAACACGATCCAAGCTGGTTTGGTGAAGCAGAAACCAAGAACAAGAGCTTTTCTTTATTGAGAGAGTTTACTGACTTGTTCAGTCTCATAGTTCTGCTCCCTCATAAACCAGTGACCCAGCAAATGCTTTCTATACTTTAAAAGTCTACTTAATTGATAATTAATTCTGTATATCATTCTTAAATCAGGAATAGTGAGAAGTGTAATGGGAAGGATTCAAACCTGCATAGGGAAACCCCATGGATTTCAAACCTATTGCCTTAATCACCTGGCCACATCTACAGGCCCCAAGAAATTTAAAACTAGCACTTGTCTCCATGAATGGACGGGATTGAAGTTTTTTTGTTTATGATACCAATGCCTTCCCATTTGGCCAATGTGCCACATGTCTCCTATTTGTATGCACTCAAAGGCAATTAATACCCATTCACCTCTTTCTCTTAAACTTAATTAATATCTATTCAACTCTCTCTCTTAATCGTAACAAGGTACTTGATTTTAACAAACTTTAACAATGTAATTGACATGACATTAACAAACTTTAACAATATAATTGACAAATATTTAACATTTATCCATAATTATGTATTTACTGCATACGATTGCTCATGTTTACTTTAATTCTTATTTACTCCTGATCCGCTGTTTCCAGCAGCAATCCATATTTATTAACCTTTTCCTTGTCCATGCTAGCTTGTTTGATTTAATCACTATCTCTAGCAGAAAAACTTGACATTGGAACAATGATTAGAGCCATTGTTTTCTATCAGACCAAAGCTGTGAACTTAATTGAACTCGATGAAACAGTTGTTTCAGCTTCAAGTCTGGTGTCCTGTTTGTTTCCCTCCCTAATAGTTCATGTCATGGGAACTGTGATATTTTCCCATTTAAAAACAATCTACTCATTGTTTTGAGATAATTAAATTAAGTCCTGCGTGTGAGGGATTCTGTCAGACAGACCAACAATTGCCTTACAGTTAGGCGTTCCTCTCCTTTATGATCAAAGTAACATCTCATTATAAATACCGCATTAAGAATTGTGATTCTAAACTGTATTTTAATGTCTATACCCTTTGGGAAGCTATCCAATTGTCCCTGAAATGAGCCAATATTGCAGTAGCACTGCTGAAAAAAGAGACATGTCTCAGCTTGTGGTCTTGCAGTCTTTAGGAGACTTGCTAGAATATCAATATAATTTGGAAAGTGACAATTTATAATGTATGTGAAGAGAGTGCTGATTGGTTGGCATGTGGACCCTGATTTTGCCTGCACTGGAGTGCTGTTTTGGGCTGCAGTAGAGTGCTTAAGTTGCAGTTTGGTGGCTGGGGGAGTTCGGTGAGGAAGGAGGAGGTGATCCTTTTCTTTTCTACCTTTCCCCAGAAAGAAGAGCAGCGGCCTTGGTAAGTAGGAACTGGTGAGTAAATTTGAAAAGTGTATTATGTTTAAAGCTCCTATACTTTGATTTAACTGAGAAGCATCAGGAAGAAGGGAAAGTTAGGGCCAATATAATTAAGTAATATAAATAATCCAAAGTAGAATAACGTTAACATAAGGGGAGTAGAGTTAAGACTTGGCAGGGCAGCTCTGTCAAGTGGAAAGCGCGATTCAAAAATATTTCCAATGCATTTAATCTGCAGGAAATTCTCAGACAACTGCTATAATTTGGTGGCAAATAGGAACTCTCACTTCCTATTGTCCCTGTGCAAAGTCATGGATGCTATCTGTGTCCTAGTTGACCACATGTGCAGGAAGTGCTGCCAGTTACAGAAACTTGAGCTCCGGGTTCCAGAGCTCAAGCAGTGGCTGGAGTCACTGTGGTGCATCTGCGAAGCTGAGACCTACATGGATAGCACGTTCAGAGAGGTGGTCACACCACAGCTTAAGGGCCTAGAGACAGAGAGGGAATGGGTGACCAACAGGCATTCCAAGAGAAGTAGGCAGGTAGTGCAGGGCTCCCACTCACAAATGGTCTTTTTCATTCTGTAAGCTGGAAGCTGAAGTTGGTTCCTGAGCGGAGTGCAGTCAGAGCCACGTTTGTGGCACCACGAGCATCTCGGCTGTACAGGAGGAGCGGAAGAGCAATAGTGATAGGGAATTGATTGGTTTGGGGACCAGGCAGGTGTTTCTGTGGCCTTAGATGAGACACCAGGATGGTATTTTGTCTCCCTGGTGCCAGGGTCAAGGATGCCACAGAGAGGCTGCAGGACATTCTTCTGGAGAAGGGTGAACAGCCAGAGGTCCTGGACCACACAGGTGCTAATGACTCAGGTAGGAAGGGGTATCTGGCCCTGCAATCAGAATTCAGGGAGGTCAGTAGAAAATTAGCAACCAAGACCTCTAATGTACTAATGTCCAGATAACTCCCAGTGCCACTGTGCTAGTGAGTACAGAAACAGGAGGAAAAGGCAGGTGAATGTGTGGCTGGAAACAGGGTGCACGGTGCTTTAGATTCTCGGTACACGGGGAATGGCTCTGGGGGAGATGGTACCTGGACAAGCCGGGTGGGTTGCGCATGAACAGAGCTGGGGCTGACTTCCTTTCAGGGCCTTTTGCTTGTATTCGGGAGGCTTTAAAATAACTCAGCAGGGGTGTGGGAACCAAGAAAAAATATTAGAGAGGAATACCAATGTGCACAAAAGACTTGGGAGGACAGATAACACTAGTATAGAGAATAGAAGCTTAAAAGTGGAATCGAGTCGAGAGAGAAGGTAACAAAATCTAAATCAGGATTACTATGCAAGTATGTGAATGCACAGGGTGTAGTAAACAGGATTGGGGAGATCCAGGTGCAGTTTGCCATGTGGGAATATGATGGGAATACGATAACAGAGACCTGGCTCAAGGAAGGGCAGGACTGGCTGTTACATATTACCGGGTACAAGGCATTCAGAAGTGATGGGAGAGGTAGGAAAGGAGGAGGGGTGGGAATATTGGTTAAGGAAGGCATTGCAGTGCTGGAGAAAAAGCATGTCCCAGAGGACCCAAGGACAGAATCAATTTGGCTAGATTTAAGGGACAAAAGGCAGCAATTACATTGCTTGGTGTAGTCTATAGGGTGCTGCCTTGAGAAGGTTGTAGAAGACCAAATCTGCTTGGAAATTGCAGAGAGATACAAGCATTATGGAGTTGTTATCATGGGGGACTTTAATTACTCAAATGCAGATGGGGACAGTGGTATTGTAAAGGGCAGAGAGGTGCAAATCTCCTAAATTGTGCTCAGAAGAATTTCCTACAGTAATATTTGTCCAATCTGACAAGAAAAGATTTGCTGGACTTGGTTCTTGGAAATGAGGTGGGCCAAGTGGATCAAGTGTCATTGAGGCAGCCTTTAGGAAACAGTGATCATTGTATTGTACGTTTTAGGATGATGATAGAAAAGGACGAAAGAAAATCCAGGGTAAGAATAATTCATTCGATGAAGGCTGAATTCAATGGGGCAAGAACAGAGCTGGGCCAGATAGACTGGAATGAAAGATTGGAGGAAGAATCTGTAGCTGAACAATTTGTTGCCTTCAAAAAAGAATTGGTTTGGGCACAGTCAATGTATATTCCATTGAAAGGAAAAAGTAGGGTAAACAAATCCACAGATCCCTGGACGAAAAAGGAGATAGAAATTAAGATAAAGAAGAAAAAGTGTGCTTATGACAGATGTCAGTTTGAAAATACAATTTAGAGCCAAGAGGAATACAGGAGAGTCAAAGGGAAGGTGAAAAAACATCTGAGAGAAGAGAAGAGGGATCATGAGAAAAGACCAGCAGCCAACATAAAGGGGAATCCCAAAGTCTTCTATCGACATATAAACAGAAAAAGGGCGGTAAAAGGAGTAGGGCCGATTAGGCACCGAAAAGAGAATTTACACATGGATGAAAGGGCCATAGCTGAGGTATTAAATGAATATTTTGCACCCTCTTTACCAAGGAGGCAGATGACACCCAGGCCAAGGTGACAGATGAGGAAGTTCTGTCCCTAGAAGTGGTCAAGATTGATAAGGAGGAAGTTTTGAATAAACTCTCAGGACTTAAAGTTAACAAGGCACCGGGACCGGATGAGATGCATCCAGGGATATTGAAGGATGTGAGGGTAGAAATAGCAGGGGTGCTGGCCATAACATTTAATTCTTCCCTAGACTCAGGGGTGGTGCGAGAGGACTGGAGAATTGCAAACATTATGCCCTTGTTCAAAAAAAAGTCATAAGGGTAAGCCCAACAACTACAGAGCAGTCAGTTTAACTTCAGTGGTGGGCAAGATTCTAGAAACAATTAATCAGGATATAATTAGTAGTCACCTGGAAAAATATGGGTTGATAAGGAAGAGCCAGCATGGATTTCTAAAGGGGAAATCATGTCGAACTAACTTGCTGGAGATTTTGAAGAGGTGATAGAAAAGGTTGATAAGGGTAATGATGTTGATTTGGTGTAGATGGACTTTCAAAAGGCATTTGATACAGTGCCACACAACAGACCTCTGAGAACAGCATTAGCTCATGGAATAAAGAGACAGTAGCAACATGGATGTGAAACAGACTGAAAAACAGGAAGCAGAGAGTAATGGTCAATGGATACCTTTGGGCTGGAGGAAGATTTGTTTTGGAGTTCCACAGGGGTCGGTATTGGGACCCTTGCTTTTCCTGACATATATTAGTGAAATGTACCTTAGTGTGCAGTAGACAATTTCAAAGCTTGCTGATAATATGAAGCTTGGGAGTGTTGCGAACTGCATGAAGACAGTGTAAAGCTTCAAAAGGACATGGTCAATTTCTCGGAGAGGGCAGAGAGGTGGGGTAGATGGAGTTCAATGCGAAGAATTATGATGTGCTGCATTTTGGTAGGAAGAACATGGACAGACAACATAAAATTAGGGGTGAAATTTTGAACGGACAGGAGCAGGAAGACCTGGGGGTATATGTACATCGATCATTGAAGGTGGCAGGACAGGTGGAGAGATCATTTAATAAAGCATACAGTATCCTGGGTTTTATTAATAGGGGCATAGAATACAAGAGCAGGGAGGTTATGCTGAATTTTTCTAAGACACATGTTAGACCTCAGCTGTAGTATTGTGTACAGTTCTGGGCGCCACATTATAGGAAGCATGTGAACACATTGGAGAGAATGCAGAAGAGGTTTACAAGAATGGTCCCAGGGATAAGAAACTTCAGCTGTGAGGATAGATTGGAAAGGCTGGGACCTTTCTCCTTGGAGAGAAAAAGGCTAAAAGGAGATTTGATAGAGATGCTCAAAATCATGAGGTGGGTGGACAGAGCAGATAGAGAGAAGCTGTTACCGCTCATAAAGGGACCATGAATGGAAGGTCACAGATTTAAAATGATTGCAGAAGAAGCAAATGTGGAGTGATTTTTTTTCACACAACGGGTGGTTCAGGTCTGGAAGTGAGGTGGAGGCAGGTTCAATCGAGGCATTTGAGGGGGCATTAGATGACTATTTGAATAGAAGCAATGTGCAAGGGTACGGGGAGAAGGTAGGGCAATGGCACTAGACCATAATGTTCATTTGGAGAGCTATTGCAGACACGATGGGCTAAATGGCCTCCCACTGTGTCGTAAAAACTCAGTGATTCTGTGATTCTGATTGGCAGAGGCATTGCCATTGAGAATGCACCAGTGATGGTGACTGACAGTTAATTGCCAAGCATTGTTTGAAATGTAAATGAACGAGTCAGCGAATGGCTGTCACTTATTTTCTTTAACTGGAACAAGTTCAATGTGGGTACATGTTTTTTCTGCTTGCATTCCTCAAGGCAATGTCCTGACCAATCAGGATCAAGCTGTCTGGTTTAAATTGCAAACAATGCTTGGCAGTAAAGTGTCAGTCACCATCACTGGTGCATTCTCCAAGGATATGCCACTTGCCAACCAATCCACACTCTCTTCACGTGCAGTAAAAATTGTTGATTTCCCCTTCTATTGGTATTCTCGCAAGTGTCCTGATGAGTGCAAGACGAGCAGCTTAGATGTATCTCTTTTTTCAGCAACACTCAAGTTCTGCACTACCAAACGACTATTAATATTGCATTAGCTCCCTTCATGTCTTTCTGATAATTTCTGAGAGACTAGGACAGTGTATCGCATTGTCACTATTCATAGACTGCATAATGGTGCATTAATATAGAAAGTATCGTCACACTGGAGCATTAATATTCATGTAAGTGATAACACATTGAGCTAATAACCCTCGTTACAGCAAATGATTACTTTCCTTGTTCAGATTCAATGAACAGATCAATGGGAAACTGATCGGAAAAACACAAAGTTGCCCCTGGGATCCTGATTTACTTTCGGGCAATTGCTTTACTCTTTCTCCCTGCTAGGTTTGTATTCCCCGTGTGGATCCCTGTTCCAGGAGACACCTTAGCCAAGCTGGGCCCTGTCCACACCCACTGTTCACTGCTTCATTGTTCAGCCCAGCTCCCAGGTTATGGGATAATAATTCCTTTGGACTGTGTTGACAGCCGGGCAGCCTCACATTGAACGTCTGTGTCAGACGCTTCTTTATACTGTGGGTATGGAGTTTGTTTACTTTAAGCCCATCATACCTGGGAAACCCCACCCTCATGGACACTCTCAAAGGAATAGAACACGGACCGACAGCTTAGTCAACGACTGATAGTTCTACATGGGACTGACTCACTGAGCAGTGATCAAAAGGGAGGACTTAGCCTGATTCCCTTTATGTAACCCAGACTCCAGAGGGGGAACCTGGGCTGCTTGATCACACTACGAGAGGGTGACTGTCTACAGGTCTCTATCAGGAGCATGGGATGATTTATAACACTAAACCAGATTCACTGAATAACTGACAAGAGCAGGAATATGGACTGATTCCCACACACTGACCCAGAGTCACTGGGGGAGTGAGCAGGAGGAGGAAACTTGGCTGTTCCCCCCGACACTAATCCAGGGGCACTGCAGAACAATCGGGAGCAGGGGCCTGGAGTTGTTAGCCCCACACTAATTCAATGTTATCAGGTAATGACCAGGAGCAGGAAACTGGTTTCATCCCCTACACTAACCGAGAGCCACTGAAATCAGTTCCATTTCCGCCAATTGACATTTAGATCTAATACTCAGTTATTTTTACTGGAAGGTGGGTGAAATGCTGAGTGTGCAGTGATCTTTATTAGGTGCCGCATTAACTGCCATTCCTTTTGTCTAATGTCTTTGCAAACATTGATTTCAATTCAATGTTTGATTATCTTGAGCGCTTATCCCTGTTTACAGCAGATAATGTTTAGAAACATTTCAACAGATCACAGGATATTGCAATACATATGCAAATTGCAATCAAAATGTGTCTAATTTACCTGTTTATTTATCCCCTCACAGTAAACTTAGTGACGATTGTGATCCTGTCTGGTGGAAAGTGCGGTCTCACCAAATGTGTCACTTCCTACCTGGTGGCCATGGCATCGGCAGATCTTCTGGTCATTATTGTTGACCTGATAATGAGGCACATTCCAATTGTTTGCGGGAGACAGTTTTCTTTTGTGCTGGACATTCATGCATGTAATATCCACGCTGTCCTCCTTTATGCTGCCACTGACTGTTCCGTATGGTTCACTGTCGCATTCACCTTTGATCGATTTGTGGCTATTTGCTGCCATCGGCTAAAAAGTAAATATTGCAGCAAGGAAACAGCGTCTGCAGTGCTGGGAACAGCCACAGTGCTGAGCTGTTTAAAGAACATTTTCTGGTATTTTATGTTAACAGATAGGTATTGGCTGGCGAACCTCCCCTGGTTCTGTGAGGTCACATGGATTGTTCGGGAATCTCTGGCCTGGACAACCATCGAAATTCTTCACTATATTCTCACTCCGGGAGTTCCATTTATACTGATCCTGCTGCTAAATATTTTAACCGTTAAACACATTTTAACAGCCAGCAGAGCCCGCAGGAGAATCAGGAATCAGAGCAGTTGGGAAAATCCAAGTGACCCAGTGATGGAAAGCCGTAGGAAATCCATCATTTTACTCTTCACCATTTCGAGCAATTTCATACTCTTATGGTCAGTCTTTACGGTGTATGCCATTTATAACCGAATGTGGTGGCTTGGGTATGAGTCTCTACATCTACCTGCTTTTGTGCAGGACATAGCGTTCATGTTGCAGCTCCTGAGCTGCTGCACAAACACCGGTATTTATGCAGTGACCCAGACCAAGTTCAGAGAACAACTGAGGATGGTGGCAAAATATCCCTTTTCTCTAATTGCAAAATTCATAAAATGAAGCGATGTGCTGAAGAATTTCCATCAGCTGGTTTTAATCCCGTACTTGATTGTACACAGTTGGCTCTGTAATAAACACATCATGGGACCAGTGTGCTTTCTCCAATCTTCTTTGGGACAGACACAGTGGTGATAGATTGCTCTCTCCGGGGGACTGTGATACAGGCACAGTGGGTAGGGCCTGCTCTCCCTGGGTTCCCTGAGGCAGAGGGGGTTGGGCCACTCCGTGTGCACAGTGTGGAATCAGGCTCTGTAACGCGCCCCTTCCTACTGTGTGTGTTCCTCCCAGTGTGGAGCCAGGTTCTGTAATGTGTCTTTGTGTATAATGGCCGCTGGGCACATAAGTTAACAAAGTCCCCTGCACTAAATGTGAACCAGGCACAGATCAATTGAAATGTTCACATGCCATATAACATTAAACACTGTCCAACGTAAAAGCGATCCTTGCTGCCTAGATCGTTTCTCAATCGAGGCATTCAAAAGGGAATTAGACAGTGATTTGAAGAGGAGGAACATGCAGGGTTATGGGGGGAAGATTATGGGAAGAATGGCAATAAGTGAGTTGCTCATTCAGAGAGATGGCACAAGCCCGATGGGCCGAAGGGACTCCTACTGCACTGTGAACATTCAGTGACTCACTTCACCTGGCCGCGGTATGTCTCACTTAAACTGTGCACCAAGAATTTCAGGTAAAATTCCAACTGCAGGGATCAGTGAAAAATGTTCCCCAATGATGTCACCTAATATGACAACCACAAGTATCGCATGAAACTTCCACCATGGATATCTCTCCAAAAGGACACAGGCCTCATCACTAAAAATCCCCAGTCCTCATAACACTTTACATATATATTACATACCAATTAGGAGCAGGAGTAGGCCACTCAGCCCCTCGAGCCTGCTCCACCATCCAATCAGATCATGGCTGATCTGATTGTGGCCTCAACTGCACATTCCTGCCTACCCCGATAACCTTTCACCCCCCGTTTGTTAATCAAGAGTCTATCTAGCTCTGCCTTAAAAATATTCAAAGCCTCTGCTTGCACCACCCTTTTAAATCACTGCTGCACATATTAAGTAAAATGAACCTGGAGCGAATCAATTAAAAGGCCACTGAAAATGTCACATAAATGCCCTCATGCAGAATGATTTAAAATGGTCGCCGTGCAACTCATTTAAAACCACCGCCGAGTGTCTCATTAAAATGGGCCATTTGCACGTGGAATCATATCGCCATAGAACCGGAGAGTGGTCAGGGCACAGACAAAGGGTGTAAGGCCTCTAGTGGCTGTGGGATGTCACTGTTTTGAAGGCCCAGGGCGGTCTCCCAGTGTTGGGATGTTTGGGATTCCATCTTGTGAAGGTCGTGAAGGGTTGCCTTTTCTGGTGTTGGGTCGCCATCTTGTGAAGGTCGGGGAAGGTCCCTGGGGAGCATGATCATGTTGTTGGGATCCAGTCTAAAAATAAGGAGCCTCCCATTTAAGATCGACATGGGGAGAATTTAGCTTTTCTTTTCTCCCAGAAGATTGTAGGTCTGTGGAACTTTCTTGCCCAGAGATTGGCAGAGGCAGGGTCATTGAAAAATTTTAAGGCAGAGGTAAATCCTTGAGTGAAAGAGGGAATCAAAGGGTTTTGGGGGTAGACAGTATAGTGGTGTTGAGGCGACAAACAGATCAGCCATGATGTTATTGAATGATGGAGGGGCTGAATGGCCTTATCGCGCTCCTAATTAGTATGTACGTAATTCGGTACTGCAAGAGCATCTCAGATGGTTCCATTACCCCAGCTTTTTCCGACAGCCCTCCAATATGTTTTGTTCTATTCAGGCGCTTATTCAATTTCATTTTGAAAGTGCTGATTGTATCAGCCCCACCAGACCCTCACATAGTGAATTTCCCGAACTTAAACAACCCCGACACAGAAGGGTTCTTTCTCCAAGTCACCATTGGTTCTCTTGCCAATCACCGGTGATCCTAAACCCTTCCACTAGTGAAAACATTTCTCTCAATCTAATCAGCCTAGATCCTGCTTAATTTTACACATCTTTATCAAATCTCCTCTCAGCCTTTTCTTCCGTAAGGAGAATTAAACCCGCAGATTCTACAAGCTACCCACATACCTGAAGACCCTTGTCCATGGAAACAATCACGTAAATCCTTTGCACATCCTCTCTGAATTCTTCATATCGTGCCTAAATGGTGGTGCCCGTAGTTATACTCCAGGTGAGGTGCAACCAGTATTTTATGAAGGTTCAGCATGCCTCATTTGTGTTAGCTCTCTATGCCTCTCCTAGAAAGCCCAGAGACTTGCATGTTTCCATTAATTACTATCTCAATCTGTTCCGCTGCTTGTAGCGATTTCTGCACAAACACCTCGAGGACTCTCTGTTGCTGCACTGCCTTCAGAATTGTGTCCTTTATTCTATCTTGCCTGTCTCGCTCTTCCCACCCAAGTGCAGCATTTTACAGGGCCCTGCATTGCCACGTCCACTTGTCTGAACATTGCAACAGTCGACTTCCTCTTGAAGACTGTAACTCTGCTCCTTTCTCTTCGCAATACATCCAAGCTTCATGTAATAGTTAAATTTTGAAATTGTGCCTGCGTAACCAAGTGTAGATTATTAATATTAATCAAAATAAAACCCTTACAGCGGTCCCCTATGGAGCTCTGCTGTATGCCTTCCTCCAGTCTGGAAACAACCATTCATCACCACTCCCTGTCCCCCATAGCTCAAATAGCTTCATGTCCACACTGCCTCTTTACTTTTATCCCAGGGGCTTCGGCGTTGAAGTCCAGGCTGTTATGAGGCACCTTAGGAAGTGTCTTTTGGAAGTCCATATGCATCACTTCAATCGCATTACCCTCATCAACCCTCTCTGATACCTCATCAAATAAAAAACTCAACCAGGCTGGTTCAATACGATTTCACTTTAACAAACCCTGACTTTATTTAATTAAGCTGCAGTCGTCCAATTAACTGTTAATTGTTTTCTGTAACATTGCCTCTACAGTCACTGACTTACTGTCCTTCAAATGGGTGGGTTTCTGCTGACTGCCCATTTTTTGGATAAGAGTGTAACACTGACAATTCTCCAGTTCTCTGGCACCAGCCCATTATGCTAAAGCCTCCACAATTTCCTTCATGACTCCTTCTAGCATCGGAGCATGCACCTCATCAGCCCTGGTGAATTTTCAGTGTCATATGAGCAGCGCACCTGTTAACTAATGCTCTGGCACGGCTGATGGTGAATGCCAAGCTGCTCAAATCCCAAAGGGAAACTTGAAACAGCTGCCAAAACGTTTTTTGCATTTCTTTATATTATGAGGGGAGGTTCTGGAATCAGGAAATGATGTCCCTAACTACTTGTGATGATTTTATAGTAAAGTAAACAATTATTAACAGAACAAAGGAAAAAACACAGTTATACCTTGGAGTATCCTCTGAGGCCAACAGCAGCTGCATCTTTCAGTCTGGCCTTGTTCACATTGCCTTCTTGGAGAGCTGACCAACTACCCTGCTGTCTTCTGGGAGATTTAAGCAGCTACTCTCTCACTTAGGCTTCAATATTTTCTTAAATTCAGTCCTTTAACTCGCTATTATCTCAACCAGTCTCTTCAGAAATGCTTTCTTCCCAAATTGATTCAATCTTTCTTCTCTTTGCTCTTAGACTTATAAAAACAAACTTACCCTATCTTTACCTTGTTCCCTTTTACCTTTTTACAACCTGCATGTACCTACTTTGAGCGATAACAACTCAATTCAAAACAATTTCTATTATTGCTTTATGTAAAACCCTGAAGTTCCTCTTGGTTCATTAAGATCATTAAGATTAACATTGTTGCTGTTGACTTTAGACACTGGCCGTCACTCTAGCACTTAATTACAATTACATCCCGGCTTCCAGCACACAAGAGGTTATTACCAGAAGAAAAATATTACAATTTCTTGTTATCTTGACAATAAAATGTCACTGTAAATGGCTGCCATCGGTACCAGTCAGAACTGCTCGCACCCAGATCACATCAATCTGTTGCCATAGACAGATATAAGTTTAAGTGACCACCATGTCTCCAGCGCACTGCAAACCTTTGCTGTGTATTGATGTCCCTTTAAAAAGCTGCCGTACTTAACCATCACATTCACCACATTACCCAGAAATGGAAGCATTACTCTGGTCCTCTACTTTGTCTGGAGCTCCAAGGTGGATCATGTCTGCAGGGACACCATGTACAAAGCTCCAGGCACAGGTGGGAGAAACATATCCAATGTCGCCCTCATCCTGATGGCCACCTTTGTGTGTCACTGCATCAAGCTGTGCATAGACCCACGGTGCTCAGTCACCACGCGCACTACGTGCTGAGGTTCTACCTGTCCCCAGTGTAGTGAAGGATGGGTCTGGCCACGTTCCAAGCAGTTGGACGATGATGTGCCACTAGTCCCTCATTCAAATCTTTATGCAGAGAAACACCTTTGTCCACAAATCCATCAGGTAATGGTCTGCATGTGACATCATATAGGCCTGTGGGAAAAGGAGATAGTGGACCCTGTCAGATGGCTCCCCGAGCAGGCTGTCAAAGTCACTTGGCAGAATGCCACATTGCCAGAACGTTCAAACAGGCACCAAGATGCAGCTTGGCTGGTGGTGAGAAAGGAACTCCCTGTCAGATCCTCCCTACACGCTCGAAGTCTCACCCACTCCACACGCTGCCCTCGAGGTGTCTGTGGTGGGGACAAGGCCATTGCCCTCCTCCTTCTGGATGGTGCCCTTTGCAAAGGAGGTCTGGAGAGAGGTGCAGTGGTTTGTGCCAATCTTCAACCTGAGCAGTTCTGTGACACAGGACTCTGTGCTCTACAGGCTGTTCCCAGGGACACACACCAAGACAAACATCAACTGCAGCTGGAGGATCATCAACTCAGTGAAAAAGGCTCGAAGGTCTTCCTGAAACTTGTTGGTCTTCTAGCGAAACGATTTGTCTCCAACCAAGTGATCCAGATGGGCACATTCCAAAGTCCAGGACCACGTGCTGAGGGGCATAATAAAGCTTGGTGCTTTAGTTCCGCTACAGAGGTGCAAAGGGGAAAGTGTGATGCCTAAGGCCTTTGAGCTATAGTTACCAATGAGCTGGAAAATGTACAGAACCCCTTGGGCTGCATGACTGACATTACATAGAAACATAGAAACTAGGAGCAGGAGTAGGCCATTCAGCCCTTCGAGTCTGCTCCGCCATTCACTATGAACAAGGCTGATCATCCAACTCAATAACCTGCTCCCGCTTTCTCCCCATATCCTTTGATCCCTTTTGCCCCAAGAGCTATATCTAACTCCTTCTTGAAAACATACAATTTTTTGGCCTCAACTACTTTCTGTGGTAACGAATTCCACAGGCTCACCACTCTCTGGGTGAAGAGATTTCTCCTCATCTCAGTCCTAAATGGTCTACCCCATATCCTCAGACTGTGACCCCTGGTTCTGGACTCCCCCACCATCAGGAACATCCTTCCTGCATCTACCCTGTCTAGTCCTGTTAGAATTTTATCGGTTTCTATGAGATCCCCCCTCATTCTTCTGAACTCCAGCGAATATAATCCTAACTACCTCAATCTCTCCCCATTTGTCAGTCCCACCATCCCAGGAAGCAGTCGGGTAAACCTTCGCTGCACGTCCTCTGTAGCAAGAACATCTTCCTCAGATAAGGAGACCAAACTGCACACAATATTCCAGGTGTGGTTCTACCAAGGCCCTTTACAATTGCAGCAAGACATCCCTGCTTCTGTACTCGAATCGTCTCACTATGAAGGCCAGCATACCATTTACCTTCTTTACCACCTGCTGCCCCTGTATGCTTTCCTTCAGCGACTGCTGTACAAGGACACCCAGGTCTCATTGCACATTCCCCTCTCTCAATTTATAGCCATTCAGATAATAACCTGCCTTCCTGTTTTTGCTACCAAATTGGATAACCTCACATTTATCCACATTATACTGCATCTGCCATGCATTTGCCCTCTCACTCAGCTTGTCCAAATCACACTGAAGCATCTCTGCATCCTCCTCACAGTTCACCCTCCCATCCAGCTTTGTGTCATCTGCAAATTTGGAAATATTACATTTAGTTCCCTCATCTAAATCATTAATATATATTGTGAATATCTGGGGTCCCAGCACCAATCCCTGCTGAACCCCACTAGTCACTGTCTGCCATTCAGAAAAAGACCTGTTTATTCCTACTTTGTTTCCTGTCTGCCAACCAGTTTTCTATACATCTCAATACACTACCCCCGATCCCATGCATTTTAATTTTACACATTAATCTCTTATGTGGGACTTTGTCAAAAACCTTCTGAAAGTCCAAATAAACCACATCCACTGGTTCCCCCTCATCAACTCTACTAGATACATTCTCGAAAAGTTCCAGTAGATACATCAAGCATAATTCCCCTTTCGTAAATCCAAGCTGACTCTGTCCGATTCTGCCACTGCTTTCCAAGTTCTCAGCTATTAAATCTTCTATAATGGACTCTAGAATTTTCTTCACTACCAACGTCAGGCTGACTCGTCTATGATCCCCTATTTTCTCACGACCTATTTAAATCGTGCCCTCCAATTAGTTACCCTTCAATCTGTAGGAGCTGTTCCAGAGTCTATAGAATCTCGGAAGATGACCACCAATGCATCCACTATTTCTAGGGTCACTTCCTTAAGTAATCTGGGATGTAGATTATCAGGCCCTGGCGATTTATTGGTCTTCAATCCAGTCAATTTCTCCATTACCATTTCCCTACTAATACTGATTTCTACCAGTTCCTCCCTCTCACTAAACCTTGTGTTTCCCAACATTTCTGGTGTGTTATTTGTGTCCTTTGTGAAGACAGAACCAAAGTATGTGCTTAGTTGGTCAGCTATTTCTTTGTTCCTCATTTTAAATTCCCCTGTTTCTGACTGTAAGGGACCTACATCTGTCTTCACCAATCTTTTTTCCTTCACATACCTATAGAAATTTTTACAGTCAGTTTTTATGCTCCCCACAAGTTTACTCTCGTACTCTATTTTCCCCTTCTTAATCAATCCCTTGGTCTTCCTTTACTGAATTCTATACTGCTCCCAATCCTCAGGTCTGTTGTTTGTTTTCTGGCCAATTTGTAAGTCTCTTCCTTGCATCTAATACTATCTCTAATTTCCCTTGTAAGCCATGGTTTGGCCACATTTTTGTGCCAGACAGGAATAAACAATTGTTGTAGTTCACCCATGCGCTCTTGGAATGTTTGCCCTTGTCTATCCACCGTTATCCCTTTAAGTAACATTTGCCAATCCATCATAGCCAACTTGGACCCCATACCATCGTACCAAGTTTCCTTGATTAAGATTCAGGACCCTAGTCTCAGAATCAATTGCGTCACTCTCCATCTTGATGAAGAATTCTATCATAATATGCTTGCTCATCCCCAAGGGGCCTCACACAACTAGATTGCCAATTATTCCTTTCTCATTACACAATACCCAGTCTAGGATGGCCTATTCTCTTGTTGGTTCCTCAACGTACTGGTCCAGAAAACCATCCCGTATACACTCCAGGAATTCCTCCTCCTTGGCATTGTTCCTTATTTGATTTCCCCAATCTATATGCAGATTAAAGTCACCCATAATTACAGATGTTCCTTTATTGCATGCATCTCTAATTTCCTTGTTTAATGCCATTCGCAAGCATCACCATTGCAGTTTGGTGGTCTATATACAACCCCTGTTAAGGTTTTTTTCCACTTGGTGTTTCTCAGCTCTACCCATACAGATTTCGCATTGTTGGAGCGATTATCTTTCCTCACTATTGTGTTAATTTCCTCCTTAAACAGCAAAGCAACTCCACAGCCTTTTCCTTTTTGTCTGTCCTTCCTAAATACTGATTACCCCTGGATGTTCAGTTCCCATTCCTGGTCACCCTGCAGCCATGTCTCCATAATCCCGACTATATCCTACCTGCTTACATCTATATGAATGGACGGAGTGAATATTACCTGTATCACAACCGTATTGATGCACCTCAGACTGCAACATGGTGTATGTAGAAAATTTGAATATCACTGGGCTTTCTTGAAATGTTTTGTGATGTTCTTTTAAATATTTTATGACTAGAGTATATTTTTCCAAAAAAATGAAATCTGGAATATGTATTGTAGCAATCACCAAGTGTCCTTCAACAACTCGTCTCAAAAGCTACGGCTTCTAGCCCCCAGAAATTCAAAGACATGGAAACACCAGCACCTCCACGTTATCCATTAAGTCACACATCATCCCAAATCGGCCATACAAACATATGGAGAAGGGACAGCAGTCGGCCATTCAGCCCCTCGAGCCTGCTCCACCAATCAATATGATCTGAACTCCAGTGAATATAATCCTAACCGACTCAATCTCTCCTCATCTATGATCATGGCCGATTTGCTTTTGTTTCCAGTTCCACGCTCCCATTCAGGTAACATTCGATCCCCTTGCCTAACAAAAATCTATCTACCTCCGCCTTAAAAATATTCAGTGACCCCTCTTCCACCACCTTCTGAGGCAGAGAGTTCCAAAGTCATACAACCATAAGACCATAAGACATAGGAGCAGAAATTAGGCCATTCGGTCCATCGAGTCTGCTCCGCCATTCAATCATGGCTGATAAGATTCTCAACCCCATTCTCCTGCCTGCTCCCCGTAACCTTTGATCCCCTTAACAATCAAGAAGCTATCTATCTCGGTCTTAAATACACTCAATGACCTGGCCTCCACAGCCTTCTGTGGCAATGAATTCCATAGATTCACCACTCTCTGGCTAAAGAGGTTCCTCCTCATCTCTTTTCTAAAAGGTCTTCCCTTTACTCTGAGGCTGTGCCCTCGGGTCCTAGTCTCTCCTACTAATGGAAACGTCTTCCCCACGTCCACTCTATCCAGGCCTTTCAGTATTCTGTAAGTTTCAATCAAATCCCCCCTCATCCTGCTAAACTCCATCGAGTAGAGACCCAGAGTCCTCAAACATTCCTCATATGTAAAGCCTTTCATTCCTGGGGATCATTCTTGTGAACCTCCTCTGGACCCTCTCCAGGGCCAGCACATCCTTCCTGAGATATGGGGCCCAAAATTGCTCACAATATTCTAAATGTGGTCTGCCCAGAGCCTTATAAAGCCTCAGCAGCACATCCCTGCTTTTATATTCTAGTCCTCTCGAAAAACTTCTCCTCATCTCTGCCCTAAAAGGGGCGATCCCTAAACTTAGAAGAGTGCCTCCTAGTCCTGGGTGCACCCACAAGACGAAACATCCTTTCCAAATCCACCTTGTCAAGACCGCTCAGGATCTTACATGCTTCAACCAAGTCACCCCTCACTCTTCTAAACTCCAGTGGAAACAAGCCCAGTCTGTCCAGCTTATCCTCATAACCTCCTCGTTCCAAGTATCAACCTAGTAAGCCTCCTCTGAACCGCCTCCACTGCATACATGGGCATTGCTTCATCATCTATGCAGCAAACTTCCAGGTTATGGGTTCAAGTCCCACTCCAACATTTGAGCGCTAACATCTGGGTTGACACTCCAGAGCAGTACTGAAGGAGTGTGTCACTGCTGGAAGCGCCATTTTTCAAATGTGACATTCAACAGTGTGCACAAAATCCCTTTGGGCATAGTGTGAAGCCAAGAGTCTGGTGAGTGAGGGAACTTTAAGAGCAAATTCCTGTATAAAGTCTATTTTTATCTAATTTAGCAATTAACTAAAAATTATTCTTTATGTTCAGAGGTAAATTAGGCTTACTCCAGTTTTAAACAGGGGCACACAAGTTCTCTGACAACAGCTGCAGCACCTTAGTTAGGTAGCTAGCTGAAACTGTTTCCTGAGCTTTTCACAGCTTGACTAACCATTGTTTTTCAGAGAGTATAAATATTGGGCTCTCTGGGTGTTGCTTGAGTGCATAGAGTGTGATGCCATGAGTTTGGTGAGTGAGGGAGTTTGGTGAGGAGGAGATTAAAAATTAATTGAGAAAAATAAATCTAATTAACACAGTAAAGATGGCAGAACAGGTGGTGTCCAGGCTGCAGCATGTGGGGCTCCTGTATGCGCCTGCAATCCATATCACCCACATCTGTAGTAAGTGTTTGACCTTAAGGAACTTTGGCTCAGAGCAAGCCAGCTGGAGGCTGAGCTGCAGGCATTGCGATGCATCAGGGAATGGGAAAGTTGCCTGGATGCTGTGTTCCAGAATGCAGACGCACCCCTTAGGTTAGTGCTGCCTTATTGGGTCAGTGCTCAGGGACAGGATGGTGGGATTGTGTAACAGATAGGTAAGAGGGTTGAGATGGTGGGCGTGAAGGAGCCTCAGCCCTTTCAATTGAGCAACTTAAGATAAAGGAACATGAGTAGACCATTCAGCCCCTCGACCCTGCTCCTCCATTCGATAAGATCATGGTTGAACGGTCTGTGTTTCGAGTACCACATTCCCATCTACACCCCAATAACCTTTGATTCCCTTGCCTGACAAGAAACTATCTACCCCTGCCTTAAAAATACCCAATGACCCCATATCTGAGGCAGAGAGTTCCAAATTAACACAGCCCTCTGAGAGAAAATAAATTATCCTCACCTATGTCCTAAAAGGGTGACCCCTAATTTTAAAACAGTGCCCCCTAGTTCTGGAATCACCCACAAGAGAAAGCATCTTTTCCACGCCCACCTTGTCAAGACCATTCAGGATCTTACATCCTTCAATCAAACCCCACTCTTCTAAACTCCAGTGGGCACAAGCCCAGTCCATCCAACTTATCCTCATAGCCTCCTCATTTCAAGTATCAATCTAGTAAGCCTCCTCTGAACCGCCTCCAATGCATACATGGGCATTAATTCATCATCCATGCATCAAACTTCCAGGTTATGGCTTCAAGTCCCACTCCAACCTTTCAGCACTCACATCTGGGTTGACACTCCAGAGCAGTACTGAAGGCACACAAGCTCCCGGAGAGCAGCTGCAGCTACTTAAGCTGGTGTCTGAGATTGAATCGTCATTGTTTTTCAGAGAGTATAAATATAGAGCTCTCTGGGTGCTGCTTGAGCGCATAGAGTATGAAGCCACGAGTTTGGTGAGTGAGGGAGTTTGGACTCCCCTTCCTCTACTGCACATGTTACACCTTCAAAAAACTCCAATAAATTGGTTGAACATGATTTTCCTTTCACAAAACCATTCTGACTCTTCCCGATTATTTTGAGCTCTTCTAAGAGCCCAGCTATAACCTCCTTAATGATCGATTCTAATAACCTCCCCACAACAGACGTCAAGCTAACAGGCCGATAGTTTCCTGTTTTCTGCCCCCCTCCCTTCTTGCATAGAGGGGTTATATTCACTACTTTCCAATCTGATGGAACCTTTCCAGAATTTAGCGCATTTGTAAAAGTTAACACCAGCACATCGACTACCTCATTAGCCACCTCTTAAAAACCCGAGGATGTAGCTTGTTGAGACCCGGAGACTTGCTAGCCCACAGCTCCATCAATTTGCTCAGTAACATTTCCCTACTGATTTCCATTTCATCAAGTTCCTCTCTCCCTCTCATCTTCTGAGTTGCAGCTACTACTGAATTTTTTTGCACCCTCTATAGTGAACAAAGAAGCAAAATGTTTGCCTATTCCCTCCACAATTTCCTTATTATCTACCTTGGACTCCTCACTGTCACTCTCTAGAGGATCAACACTCACACTTTCCCTTTTCAAATCACTGCAGAATCTTCTGCATTCTTCTGTTAAATTTCTAGCTAGTTTCCTCTCATACTCTAATTTCTTTCTCCTGATTAACCTTTTAGTCATTCTCTGCCGTTCTTTATATTCTGACCGATCATCTGTCCTGCCACTCGTCTTTGCTAAATGGTTTGCTTTTTCCTTCAGTTCAATGCTTCCCTTAACTTATTTAGTTAGTCACGAATGTACTTGTTCTGAATACTCTGAAATAGCCCTTAAATGTCTGCCACTGCTTCTCTACTGATCTAACCCCAAGGCTATTTTCCCAGTTCTCTTCACTAGCTCAGCTTTCATCCCCACATAATTGCCCTTCTTTAAGTTTAAGATCCTAGTCTTAGACCCACTCTTCTACCTTTCAAGGTGGCTGTAAAATTCAGTCACAGTGTAGTTGCTGCTCTCTAGGGGTGCCTTTACTCTGAGATCATTAATTAATCCTGTCACATTACACAATATCAAGTCTAATATAACATGCTCTCTGGTTGGTTCCAGAACATGCTGCTCTAAGAAACTATCTTGAAAGCATTCGAAGAACTCCTCATCCAGGCTACCTCTGCCAATCTGATTTTTCCAGCTGATGTGTAGATTAAAATAATCCATTAATATTGCTGTCCCTTTGTCACAAACACACAATATTTTCTCTTGAATACTTTGTCCTACACTGCGGCCACTGTTAGGAGGCCTGTAGAGCACCCCCACTAATGCCTTTTTTCCCCAACTATTCCTCATCTCCACCCAAACTGATTCTACATCATGATCTCCTGAACCAAGGTCATCGCTAACTATTGCACCAATGTCCACTTTGATTAACAGTGCTACCCCTCCACCTTTACCTAGCTTCCTATTCTTCTTGAATGTCATTTACCCTCAATATTAAGGACCCAATCTTTGTTGTCCTTCAGCCACGTCTCCGTAATTGCTATCAGATCATATTTATTGACTTCAATATGGGCCATCAATTCATTTACTTTGTTATGAATGCTACGTGCATTCAGGTAGATAACTTTCAGTTTCATATTTTTGTTACCTTTGTAACATCGAGTCTTGACTGTTGAAGTATTCTTAGGTTTTTATCTCTCTGCCCCTTCCTGTCATTCTCTGACCCCCATTTCCCATGTTACTATTTTGCTCTACACCTTGAATTTCTACCTCTACCCAAGCTTGATCCCTCACCCCTCTGGTTTAATTTAAAGCCCTCTTTACTTCCCTAGTTGTGCGATTTGCAAGAACACTCATTGCAGCAGGGTTCAGGTGTAGATTATCCCAACGGTACAGCCCCCACTTTCCCCAGTACTGATGCCAGTGCCCCACAAACCAAAACCCACTTCCCCAAACCAGGTTTTGAGACACGTATTCGGCTCTCTAATCTTATTTGCCCCATGCCAATTTGCACATGGCTCAGATAATAATCCAGAGATTATTACCTTTGAGATTCTGCTTCTGAATTCGGTACCTAGCTCCTCGTACTGACTTTGCAGAACCTCTTTCCTAGTTCTATCTGTGTTATTGGTGCTTACATGGGCCATGACAACTGGATCCTCCCCCTCCCACTGCAAGTTCCTCTCCAGCTCTGAACAGATGTTCCGAACCCTGGCACCAGGCAGGCAACATAGCGCCCTGGATTCTCGCTCTTTGCTGCAGAGGACAGTGTCAATCACCCTCACTATCCTATCCCCTACTACCATTACATTCCTTTTTGCTCCCAGTGCTTGTACAGCTTCCTGTACCACAGCGCCATGGCCAGCCCGCTCATCCACCTTGCAGACTTCGCTTTCATCCACACGGGTTGTGAGTATCTCAAACCTGTTTCACAATTGCAAAGCTGCCAGTGCCCATGAACCGGAACCAACTTCCCCACACTAGACTTTGAGCCACGCATACATCTCTCTAATCTTATTTACCTTATGCCAATTTGCATGTGGCTCGGGGAATAACCCAGAGATTATTACCTTTGAGGTCCTGCTTTTTAAATTTAGTACCTAGCTTCTCATACTCTTCATACTATCTGCTCGGTCCCATTACCTGTGTCACCTGAAAGTTACATCCTCCAGTCTCTCGCTGATGACCCTATTCTATGAGGTGTGGCTGTCTTCTGGAACAAAGTACCCAGGTATTTCTCCCACTCCCTTATGTTGCACAGTTTCTGAATTTCGACTTCCAGGACAATATTCCTGATCCGGGATTTATCAAGCTGCTTACACTTCCTGTGGACGTGTTTGTCATGGATCATCCTGGCATCAAAGATTACCCACATCTCACAGCTGCAACATAACACCTGTCCTGCCATTCTAACTTATGTTACTTAGTTCATTTACTTTAATTACTTTCTTCTTATGTATGCTACAATTCACTGTGTTTATTGAATGCTAGTACCACTGGTAAACTAAAGGTTATATGACTCTTAATGACAAGGTATGTGTTTTAGATCTTTTGAAAATTACTTTATTTTTATTGCTTTTTAATCTTTATTGTTTGGTTTTAATTGTAAAGTTTACAAATCTTTGTTTTTATTTTAAAGTTTTAGTTCTTATTATTTATAGATCTACCTTAACTCGCTTGCCCCATGCTGCTTTTTCACAGACTGTCCCTTAGACTGAACACTTACCAGCCAAGCAACTTACTAGCTTCCTGTGGGCTCACAGTTCCTTTTTTTTCCTTTTTCCTGGACATCAGCCTCACAGCAGCTGAAACAGTGACACAGCTGCTCAGCTCCCAACTGTCCACTAAACTCCACCTCCCAGCAAGTGGACATGGAAAGGATGTTTGCCTCTTGTGGGTGAGTCCAGAATTAGGGGCACTGTTTTAAAATTAGGGGGCAGACTTGCTGGTGATCATCATTCTGTGTGATATTAAACTACCTGGGATCTATCCACTTCCCCTTCTCTTTCCTCAACCATTACTATGTGTGCAGTGTGAACAGCATGATGAATGCTGCTTTGGTGGACAGCTCAGACTGGCTCACTGTCGCCTTCACCCTCCACCGCTTTATTGCCATTTGTTGCCAAAGGTTCAAAACAAGATACTGCACAAAGAAGACAGCAAGCTGGGTAATACTGATGCTGTGCGCAGTCAGCTACTTGAGAAACATCCCCCACTACTTCACCTATGAACCCGACTACACCCGCGGTGCATTCCCATTCTGCCGGCTTCACAACTTGTGTACCAAAACCCCTTGGGCAATATATCTGTGGTCCGGCACAATCATAACCCCTCTCATTCCCTACGCGTGCATCTTGCTGCTGAACACTCTGACCATCAGGCACATCCTAGTAGCCAGCCGGGTCCGCAAAGTATTCCGGGGTCAAGACAATGATGGGAAGCAAGTAGACCCAGAGATGGAGAACCGGTTGAAGTCCATTATCCTGCTCTTTGCCATTTCAGGCAACTTCATCGTGCTCTGGTTGACAAGGGTCATGGACTTTGTCTTTCAAGAGACGTTGCTGAATTTGAGCTCCATGCACACAATTAACCAGGTCGGGGACATGCTGAGGTATCTGAACTCCTGCACCAACACCTGCATTTACGCCCTCACCCAGGCTAAGTTCAGGGACGAGATGAAGCGAGTTGTGATACATCCCATTCACCTGCTACTGAAGATCATCAAAGTCTGAAAATGGAGGCAGAGCTGCTGAACTCACCCTGACCACAGGATGCTGGGACTGGGGACAATGCAATGGTAACAAATCAAGTTTCAGCTAATCGGGTTGTGTCCTAGATATTGTGACTAACGTTAATAAAACAGAGCTGTGTGACAAAGGGAGTCGGTACATGAAAGGGGAAGGTCAGATTTAACAGAGAGGGCAGGACAGCAGGTTTAACTGGGGGTTTCAATGCTAATCACCTCTGGAGCAGCTCTGTTGTTTATCTCCTGTGACCACTTTAGATCTACATCATCTAATCCTTTCAAACTACCACCAGCAAAAAGGTACAACACAGGAGTGTGATAGACTCCCCTCTCCATTCCTGGACACAATCCCATTGCAATGAAGAGATATTAACGTGTTTAATGCTACTGGAAATTATTTTTTAAAACAGAATTCTAGTGGGGGGGTCTATGTCTACAAGTGTCTTAACTGGAATAAACTGAGCTAGTCTTGTGCTTTGATGTATAAGTAGTGTTGAGATGTTAATTGTTTGAACAGTAAGGTAAAGTGTTCATTTGCATTTGTTGAATAAACCATTCAAGACTGTGGGTAAAATCTTGCACCTAGCTAGAAGAGGCCAAAACAATGCTTATTTTTCTCAGCTTACTAATAAAATTGGTGCTTAGGATTTATTGTTTTGAAGAACTGAAGTTCAAAAGCCGAGTACACAATGGAGAAGTTACATTGAAAGGGAAAGCTAGGTATATAACAGAAAGGAGTTTGTGTGTGGGTATAGGTCAGTGGCATGTAAGATCTAACCAGCCAAAAAGCCTAGGACTGTGTCTGCAAAGGAACCTCATTTTGAATCTGTAGGCCAAATGTGCTCTGCCTGGTGTCTGTTAAGTCTATGGGTTAATGTTGCCTTGGTGGAGATTTACCTGGCAGTGATTAATTTAGGGTTTTGTTTAAAAGTTATTATGGTAGCAGTCTGTTGACATGTGTATGTGTTTAAATTTGTTGTTAAATTAATAAATGTTTAATTAAGTTTTTATATAAAAACCTCTTGAGGTTTGGTGTGTTTTTATTCCTGAACTCAGAGCTGCATCTCAAACATACCAGTTGAAAATATAGATTACGACAGTTGTTTCAGTTTCCCTCTGGGGATTAAAGAACTCAGCCCTTTACCAGCTACTGTGTCAAAACACCCATTACCACCAGCAGATCATGGCTGCAGTGTAGACCATCTACAGGGTGCAGTGCAGCAACTCACCAAGGCTTGTTCAGGAACACCCTCCAAACACCAGTCTCTACCATCCAGGAGGTCAAAGGCAGATGGGGGGAGCAGCATGTCTAAAGGCCCCTCCAGGTCACACATAATCCCAAAGTGGGCTTGTTCAGACATTCATCCAGCATTTTTGGATCAAAGTTCGGGAATTGTCTAGCTGGTCAGCAGTGCTGCAGCAGTTTCCCTCCATATTGTGATATTATACCCATTGTGTGTAGCTTATATATCTGTTATAAAGTCCTGTCCAACAAGTGAAGTCAATAAACTCTTTTTACTGACTGCAGTCTTTCTTGTTAAGTGCTGTCAGTTGTAGAGAGAGAGAAAGCAGGTTACTGCTCGAGCTGGCTGTTGGGAATGAGGTAGGCCAAGTGAATCAAGTGTCAATAAGAGAACATTTCGGGGACAGTGATTGTTTTATCATCAGGTTTAGGAAAAGGATGCAGATTCATCCAGAGTAAGAATAATAATGCGATCTGAGAGAGGATCTTAGCTTAGAAGACCAAATTGTGGAATTAGTTGGGGTGAAGTTAAGAAACAGCAAGTATGTTCAAGACTGAGATCGATAGATTGAAAGATATGAAAGACCTCCAGGGATATGGGGATACTGCTGGAAAATTACATTCAGGTGGACGATCAGCCATGGTCCAGCCGAATGGTGGAGCAGGCTGGAGGGTGGGGGATGCGAATGGCCTACTCCAGCTCCAATGTTCCTATTAACTGGGGGAAAGCCAATTTCAATGGGGAAAGAATGAATCTGGTTCAGACGCATTGGAATCAAAGATTAACAGGTAAAACAGTAACTGAACAATGGTCGGGTTTAAATAGTTCGGGCACAGACAAGGTTTAGTGGCCGAAAGGGGAAAAATAGGACAAAAATATCCAGATGGATGATGCAAGAGATAGAGATTAAGATGAAGAAGGAAAAATGTGCTTAAGTCGTGTGGATAATACAATGGAGGACTGGGCTGAATATAAAAGGTTTGGAGGGGAAGTGAAAAAGCAAATGAGAGAAACAAAGAGAGACTATGAAAAGAGACTAGCAGCTAACAAGAAAGGAGATCTCATGCATTGGGGCAATATGAGTAGAACTCCAGAATAGGAAGGGTGCAGTCACAATATTGGAGGTTTACTAGAGGCCTCCCAACTGCCGGCAGGAGATTGAGGAACAGTAAAGTAGGGAGATTTTGGAAAGATGTAAAAGCAATAGGGTTGTTGTGGTGGGTGATTTTAACTTTCCCTATATTGACTGGGAATCACTTCGTGTTAGGGGTTTGGATGGTGCTGGATTTGTAAGGTGAATCCAGGAGGGCTTCCTGAGACAATATGCAGATAATCTAAGCAGGGAGGGGGCAATACTATTACTGGTATTAGGGGATGAACCCAGCCAGGTGGTCAAAGTTTCAGTAGGGGAGCATTTCAGGAATAGTGACCATAATTCAGTAAGTTTCAAGCTACTGGTGGATAAGGATAACAGGAGTCCTTGGGTTAAGGTGCTAAATTGGGGGAAGGCTAATTATAACAAGATTAGGCAGGAACCGAGGAACCTAGACTGTAGGTAGATGTTTGAGGGCAAATCAACAACTGACATGTGGTGGGCTTTCAAACGTCAGTTGTTAAGAATTCAGGACTGGCATGTTCCTGCGAGGATGAAGGATAAGTATGGCAAGTTTCAGGAACCTTGGATAACAAAGGATATTGTGATATTAGTCAAAAAGTAAAGAGAAGCATTTGTAAGGGCTAGAAGGCTGGGAACAGATGAAGCCCGTGGAGATTATAAAGAAAGTAGGAAGAAACTTAAGCAAGGAGTCATGAGAGCTAAAAGGGGTCATGAAAAGTCATTGGAAACCAGGATTAATGAAAATCCCAAGGCCTTTTATACATATGTAAAAAGCAAGAGGGTAGCCAGGGAAAGGGTAGGCCCACTCAGGGACAGAGGTGGGAATCTGTGTGTGGAGCCAGAAGAAATGGGAGAGATACTAAATGAATACTTCTCATCAGTATTCACCAAAGAGAAGGAGTTAGCGCTTGATTTGTTTAGGGAAGAGTGTGTAGATAGCCTGGATCATGTTGAGATCAAAAAAGAGGAGTTAGGCGTCTTGAAGAATATTAATGTGGATAAGTCCCCAGGGCCAGATGGGATCTACCCCAGAGTTCTGAGGGAGGCAAGGGAGGAGATTGCTGGGGCCTTGACAGAAATCTTTGTATCCTCACTGGCTACAGGTGAGGTCCCAGAGGACTGGAGAATGGCCAATGTTGTTCCATTATTTAAGAAGGGTAGCAGGGATAATCCAGGAAATTAAAGGCTGGTGATCCTTACGTCAGTGGTAGGGAAATTATTGGAGAAGATTCTTTGTGACAGGATTTACTACCATTTGGAAGCAAATGGGCATATTAGTGAGAGGCAGCATGGTTTTGTGAAGGGGAGGTCGTGTCTCACTAACTTGATTGAGTTTTTCGAGGAAGTGACAAAGATGATCGAGGATGGAAGGGCAGTCGATGTTATATACATGGATTTCAGTAAGGCCTTTGACAAGGTCCCTCATGGCAGACTGGTACAACAGTTAAAGTCGCACGGGATCAGAGGTGAGCTGGCAAGATGGATACAGAATTAGCTTGGTCATAGAGGATAGAGGGTAGCAGTGGAAGGGTGATTTTCTGAAGAGAGCTGTGACTAGTGGAGTTCCACAGGGATCAGTGCTGGGACCTTTGCTGTTTGTGGTATACATAAATGATTTGGAGGAAAATGTAACTGGGCTAATGAGTAAGTTTGCAAACGACACTAAGGTTGGAGAAGTTGCAGATAGTGAAGAAGATTGTCAAAGAATACAACGGGATATAGATCGGTTGGAGACTTGGGCTGAGAAATGGCAGATGGAGTTTAATCCAGACAAATGCGAGGTAATGCATTTTGGAAGGTCTAATACAGGCAGGAATTATACAGTAAATGGCAGAACCCTTAAGTGCATTGATGGGCAGAGGGATCTGGGTGTACAGGTCCACAGGTCACTGAAAATGGCAACGCAGGTGGATAAGGTAGTCAGGAAGGCATATGGCATGCTTGCCTTCATCGGCAGGGGTATTGAGTATAAAAGCTGGGAAGTCATGCTGCAGCTGTATAGAACCTGGGTTAGGCCACACTTGGAATATTGCATGCAATATTGGTCGCCACATTACCAGAAGGATATGGAGGCGTTGGAGAGGGTGCAGAGGAGGTTCACCAGGATACTGCCTGGTCTGGAGGTTATTACCTATGAGGAGAGATTGGAGAAACTCGGATTGTTCTCACTAGAGTGACGGAGATTGAGGGGCGACTTGATAGAAGTTTACAAAATTATGAGTGACATGGACAGACTAGATGGTCAGAAGCTTTTTTCCCAGGGTGGAAGAGTCAATTACTGGGGTACATAGATTTAAGGTGAGAGGAGAAAACTATAGAGGAGATGTGCGGGGCAAGTTTTTTATGCAGAGGGTAGTGAGTGTCTGGAATTTGCTGCCAGAGGAGGTGGTGGAAGCAGTTACAATACTGGTGTTTGAGAGGCAGCTTGACAGATACATGAATAGGCTGGGACTAGGGGGATACGGACCACGGAACTGCAAAATAGTTTAGTTGATGGGCAGTAAGATCGGCGAAGGCTTGGAGGGCCGAAGGGCCTGTTCCTGTGCTGTACTTTTCTTTGTTCTTTGTACTGCAACTAAACATGAGATTGTGGCTGTAAATGAAAACATTGCATCCACCTTCAGGAAAATCTCTATTCTCACAGTCCTTATTGCAAAGCGATGATGCTTGTCTAACTCCATAACATCAGCTGTGTTAAAGTCTGCTCACTTCCATCACCATCCAAGCTGAGGGCAGTTCTCCTGCTCATTTGCAGTTCTGTTTTAATTGATGTTCACTCTCAGGCTGCATCTCCCATTCACATTGGCGAATTTGATGGCTGTGTACACAATCTCTTCATCCTGCATGGGGTTCATCAATTCCCCACCATGACTGTGAACAATTCTCTGTGAAGGAACAACATCGTTGTTAACTGTAAGGTTAGCGTGGGCCTGAAGTGAGGACGGTGGTCAGTGTGCTGTGTGTACCAGAAACACTATTGTACCCCGGGTGAGCTTTCTCATGTCCCTGCTCCATCAGATGAGTGGCTGTGCGTTATAGAGGAAAGAAGAAGTAATCTTATTATTATCAGTCTAGACAGAATGAGAATGCAGCGGGGTGGGACACATTTGAAAACTCTTCTTCAAATGGGTTTAATGATATCCTTCTGGTCAGTGTGGTTCTACGATTATTAAGAGACAAGCGCTGTCAAAGGAGCCTGAGTTGCTACAGTTCATCCTGAAAGACCAACATGTAATGCACGCTGCCTTTTATGGTTGGGCTTTTGTTAAATTCATTCACCGGATGTGGGCTTTGCTGGCCGGGCTAAAATTTATTGCCCACCCCTGGGTGCCTTGAGAAGGTGGTGGGGAGCTGCCTTCTTGAACTGCTGCAGCCCAGGTGGTGTAGGTACACCCACAGTGCTGTTAGGGAGGGAGTTCCAGGATTTTGTCCATGTAGTGTAGGTACACCCACAGTGCTGTTAGGGAGGGAGTTCCAGGATTTTGACCCAGTGACAGTGAAGGAACGGCCGATATATTTCCAAGTCAGGATGGTGAGTGACTTGGAGGGGAACTTCCAGATGGTGGTGTTCCCCTCTATCGGTGGCCCTTGTCCTTCTAGATGGTAGTAGTCGTGGGTTTGGAAGGTGCTGTCAAAGGAGCCTTGGTTAATTCTTGCAGTGCAACTTGTAGATGGTGAACACTGCTGTCTGTGTACGTCGGTGGTGGAGGGAGTGAATGTTTGTGGATTGGGTGCCAATGAAGCGGGGCTGCTTTGTCCTGGACAGTGTCCAGCTTCTGGAATGTTGTGGGAGCTGTACTCATCCAGGCAAGTGGGGAGTATTCCATCACACCGATGACTTCTGCCTTGTAGATGGTGGACAGGCTTTGGGGTGTCAGGAGGTGAGTTACTCACCATAGGATTCCCAGCCTCTGACCTGCTCTTGTAGCCTCAGTGTTTATATGGCTAGTCCAGTTCAGTTTCTGGTCAATGGTAACCACAAGTATGTTGATAGTGGGGAATTCAGTGATGGTAATGCCATTGAACATTAAAGGGTGATGGTTGGATTCCCTCTTTTTGGAGATGGCCATTGCCTGATGCTTGTCTGATGCGTATGTTACTTACCACTTGTCAGCCCAAGCCTGGATATTGTCCAGGTCTTGCTGCATTTGGACATGGACTGCTTCAGTATCTGAGGAGTTGTGAATGGTGTTGAACATTGTGCAATCATCAGCGAACATCCCCACTTCTGACCTTATGATGGAAGGAAGGTCATTGATGAAGCAGCTGAAGATGGTTGAGCCGAGGACACCACCCTGAGGAACTCCTGCAGTGATGTCCTGGAGCTGAGATGACTGACCTCCAACAACCACAACCATCTTCCTTTGTGCTGGGTATGACTCCAACCAGCGGAGAGTTTTCCCCCTGATTCCCATTGACTCCAGTTTTGCTGGGGCTCCTTGATGCCACACTCGGTCAAGTGCTGCCTTGATGTCAAGGGCAGTCACTCTCACCTCACCTCAGGAGTTCAGCTCTTTTGTCCATGTTTGAACCAAGGCTTTAATGAGGTCAGGAGCTGAGTGATCCTGGTGGAAACCAAACTGGGTGACAGTGAGCAGATTAATGCTAAGTGAGTGCCGCTTGATAGCACTGTTGATGACCCCTTCCATTACTTTACTGATGATAGACAGTAGGCTGCTCGGACATTAATTGGCCTGGTTGGACTTGTTGTGCTTTTTGTGTACAGGACATACCTGGGCAATCTTCCACATGACCGGGTAGATGCCAGTGTTATAGCTGTACTGGAACAGCTTGGCGAAGGACGTGGCAAATTCCCGAGAACAAGTTTACAGTATTGTTGCACTGATTGTGCTCTTCCCACACTGTTTGTGATTGCAGCCAACCTGATTGCCCAGGGGAGCACTGTTCACCTGACCTGTTAGATATCCAGCCTGCCTGATCACGATTCAGTACTGGGATTTCACCTAGCTCTTGTAACCCTCCATTGGAGTGATCAGTTTAGCCCTCATCTAAAACTTCAACTTGTAACTAATCATGAATATCAATATCTTTCCAGAGTTACTGAACGGTTAGAGCACAGGAGGAGGACATTCAGCCTGTTGTTTCCCTGCTGGCTCTCTGCAATAGCAAATCAGCGCCTCTCTCCCGAAGTTTCTTCCAAAGCCTTCCAATTTCCTCTCTACAGTTAACCCTCCAGGTCCTGCACCTGGATCATTGTGAACAGTTTTGGTATCCTTGTCTAAGGAAGGATATTCTTACCATAGAGGGAGTGTAACAGATTCACCAGACCAAATTCGGGAATGGTGGGAATGTTTTCTGAGGAGAGACTGAAGAAAGTGGACATGTATTCTCCAGAGTTTCGAGAGATAAGAGGCGATCACATTGAAACTTACAAAATGCATACAGTGCATGACAGTGTAAATGTGGATAACATGATCCCCCTGGCTGATGAGTCATGAACCAGGGGACACAGTCTCAGAGTAAGGGGTAGGCTATTTCAGACTGAGATGTGGAGGAATTTCTTTGCTCAGAGGTGGTGAATCTTTGGGATTCCCGGCCCCAGAGGGCTGCACAGACTGTGTGGTTAAGCATGTTCAAGACAGAAATCGATAGATTTCCGGAGGCTAATGCCATCGTGGGATATGGAAGTCGCGAGGGAAAATGACAGAAGTACATGATCAGCCATGATCTGATTGAAGGGCGAAGCAGTTTCCACGGGCAAGGTGACCTCCATCGGTTCCTACGTTCCTCTGTATCCAGCGTCACTCTCTGGGGAAACATTCATCAAAGTAACCATTTAAAGGACAAGTTTTTATTCCAATCATTAAAGGCTGCCTTTAGTCTGTTTTTGCTGCCCATTGTAGAAGTGACATTGAACCTTACCAGTACCTGTGTCAGGCATGGTAAACCCTCTCCAATGCCTGAACATTCTCCTGAAAGGGGAGCTCCCAGAGCAGGATGAGTTTGAAAGACGCAAGAGAGAGTGGAGCCGTCTGGGAGCTCAGTGTGTGGACCGACAGCGGCCTGAAAGAGAGAGAGAGAGAGAAAAACAAACTCCCCTAACACCATCCCCCCCACTCCGCCCCCACCTTAACCAAGTTATATTTCACCCCTTCCTTGGATTCACCTAGTTCTGTTGAAGGGTCATGAAGACTCGAAACGTCAACTCTTTTCTTCTCCGCCAATGCTGCCTGACCTGCTGAGTTTTTCCAGGTAATTCAGAGAGAATGGAGCTGGCTGGGAGCTCAGTGTGTGACCGACAGCGACCTGAGAGAGAGAGAGAGAGAAAAAATAACTGTGTGACGCCACAGAGCAAAATCTACGTGATTGGTTGGCGAGCAATTTACATGTTCCTCTTTGAAAACTCACACAATTTATTAGCAACTTTAAGGTTTATTTAGTAGTGTAAGGTTTTACTGAGGGCATAACAGGAAAGGCAGATAAAGGGGAACTTCTAGATGTGATGTGCTTGGTTTTCAAGAAGGCATTGCATAAGGTGCTACATGAAAGACGACCGAACAACATACGGGTAAATGGTGTATTCTAGTGGGTAAAATATTAGGATGGACAGAGATTGGTTACCTAACATGAGTCAGAGAGTAGGGATAAATGGGTCTTTTGCATATTGGCATGTGGAGTGCCACTGAGGTCAGCGCTCTGGCCTCAGATATTTACAATTTATATCAAAGAGTTGTTTGAAGGGACCGAAAGCATGTTAGCTAAACTTGCCAATGACACCAATATAGGTACGGAAGTAACTTGTCAAGAGAAGGTAGAGAGTATCCAATGGAATACAGGTGGGCTACGAGAGTGGGTAAAAATTTGGAAGATGCAGTCTAACGTGGGACAGTCTGAACTTGTAAACTTTCATAGGAAAAATGGAAAGGCAGTGCACTATCAAAATGGAGAGAGATTTCAGAACTCGGTGGTAGAGAGGGATCTGGGTCTCCTGGACATGAATCACAATGAAGTTAGTATGCAGGTACAACAATTGATTAGGATGGCACATGGAATGTTGGCAGTTATTATAAGGTGAATTAAAAATAAAAGTAGGGAGGCAGTCCTTCAGTTCTACAGGGCCTTGGTGAGACCACATCTGGAACAGGTTAGGCCGATACCCGTTGGAGCTAATAAGAATGAGAGCTGATCATATTGAGTCATACAACATGCTAATGGGACTTGACAGAGTAGTTGCTAGGAGAATATTTCCACTTGTGAGGCAGACTAGAACTTGTGGATGCCATTTCAGAATAAGATGTAGACCATTTAAGATGAAGACAAGGAGATTTCCTGTCTCACACAGGGTCCTAAGTCTATGGAATTCTCTTCCGCAGAAAGCAGTTGAGGCTTGATTTTGTTGAATGGTGGAGCAGGCTCAATGGATGAATGGCCTACTTGTGCTCCTAAGTCCTGTGTTCCAATGTCCCTACAGCAGTTTGAAGAATGTGAACCTCATGTGTGGAGGCCATGCAAGGAATATGTTATAAAACCAGGTTTTTTCCAAGACATGAGTTATTTTTTTGCCAGATTTTGGGCTCTAAAAATGTCTTCAGAGTACCACCGGTTTTGGCCTGACTCCTCTGTGGTTCCAGGGTTTATCCCCTTTCCCTTTTGTAGGCTGTGTGTAACATTTACAACCCTCCAGTCACCTGACACCAGTTCCAAATCCAAGGAGGATTGATTTTGGCCAGTTCCTTCGCTATTCCCGCCTTTTCTATCCTCTTCATCCCTCATGCATTCTATCCAGACTGGTTAAGTGCTCTGAATTATTGTGATATAAAATGTGTTCTAACAACGGGGTTAACTGAATCTGTTTGTTCCATGACTATAATTAATATCACTCCCCATGGATCCTAACGGTGTCACTGGAGGGTTTCTCCTCTATTAATAAGGAACTGCTTTCAAGGTGCTATGCTATGTTGGCAGAAGAAGTATCAACTCTGGCACTAACAGGGATCAGCTGGTGCTGGGAGAGGGAGATCTCCCAGAATCTGGGAACAATAGCTTGGAATGTTACAGCAATGGATCAGGATCTGAGAACAATAGATTGGAATGTTACAGCAATGGAGAGAGATTTAACATCTTGGTTGGTCTGTTTTGCTAGAGAACGTTTATGGGCATGGAAGATGCATTGTGCACTTCGGTTTATTCAATTCTTTTACTATCCCATCCTCGCTATTTTTGGTGTCCCTCGTAAGTCTCTCCATCAAGCTATTTATCCTATAAGCCATTTAATTAATTATTACTGTTCTCACCTTTTACTGTGCCCTCCTGCCTTCTGCTTTTGTTCCTGTAAGTTGCTGTATCCAGTAAGAAGACGCATGGAGAGAAGGTTACATTGGAGTAAGGCAGAGACAGTGTGTGTAGTTGAGAATTTGTTTCAGGTCATACGTACTCGTAATTGTTTTAAAACTCTCTCTTTAAATTTAGGTTAACAGTCAGCCTGTGACATAGAAATTCCAACCTTCAATTGAGTTAAATTGTCTTGATAAACAGAGAGCTGCCTGGCAGTAGTAGTTATCTGTCAATTAGCTGACAGTAGTTGGATCAAAAGGCATCAATGACTCTAACAGGAAGCTAAGCTGGCTAATGATTCATCAGAGGTCCTATATAAGCAGGGCAGTTTTTCATTTCAAACTGCACAGAGAAAGGGGATGCACAGAGAGGTGACTATACTGGAGTGAGAGGTAGACAGTAAGTGGCTGAGTTTGGTTGTAAGTGGGAATTAGGTGCAGAGGTGCAAAGAGCTCTTCCTTTTTCAGCATTCTGATGGAGAGTCATAGGGACTCGAAACGTTAACTCGGTCTTTCTATCCACAGATGCTGTCAGACCTGCTGAGGTTTTCCAGCTATTTTTGCTTTTGTTTCAGATTTCCAGCATCCACAGTACTTTTTGATTTTATTTTGCTCCTTTTTCTAATTGATTTCAGCGGCCAGGAGTTGGTGAGTTTACTTCCATTGTCTCCGTGCAGCTTTCTGTTCCTTTACCTGTGTATATCCTTAACTAATCGACCCATTAAACTTACAGGTTGGACAGAAATGACAGGGCTGGAGGTGTGTTGTGAGTGCAGCATGTGGGAATCCGTGGATTGCACACAAATCCCAGATAACCATATGTGTATCAGCGGCTGCAGCTTAGACAAGATTGGCTCCCAAGCATGAGATTCCAGCGAGGGGGCAATCAGAGTGGGATTGACACTTTGCTGCTACTTTCTTCCCCTATTTTCTTTTACGATCCTATAACTTCCGACTCAGGCTGGTTGAGGCCCAGGCAGCGCAGCACATCCGCCGGGGGCGAGGGTCCAGTGCAGCTCAGTCCAAAGGGAAAAGGCCACATGCTCCCTAACACACATCACTGGGTGTTGTGAACCAGGCACATTAAAGGCCCAGCCAAGCTTCAAGGTCCTTGGCAGGCCAGGGAGAGGGTGAGTGCGGAGGATTTGGGCGGACGTTCTGGGCAGCTTGTGTCAAGCCTCTGGTCGGGGGTGTCATGTCAGGTGGTGATGAGAGGGGGTCCGATCAGGCCTTGGAGATGTCAGGCCTCCGAGGGGGAGGTTGTAGGTCAAGCCTCTGATGGGTTTCGGGTGGTGTTGAGTCCCAAGGTCAGACCTCGGGTGAACAGTGGAATTCTGGAGTCAGACCCTGAGGGGTGGGGGTGGTCATGATGGCGGAGGGGCAGAGTTCAGACAGAGGCAGGTGAAACCCTGTCAGGTGTTGCTGGAGTCCCATGACTGTTCTGGGGTGCGGGGTGAGTAAGGTGATGGGGTGGAGGGGGGGTGGGGTTCAAGGGTGTTTGTAGAATTGTTACCTGTCAGTTAGAAGTGGTTTTAATTCTTCTAACTTTTTCTGGGTAAATATTGGTGTAAGACAGTTAGAAAGATCCGAAATTTGCCATTTAAATCACATTGTTGGATGCTGCACAGTGCAGGGCAATTGCCCAAGGAAAGTTTGCATTTCCCAGGAAATTGCTGTGCCATTCTTACTGGGGAACTTCCCAAGGAGGGTTGGCTATCCCAGTATATCTTTGGGGGTTCCCGCACCTTCTCAGGGTGCATTGCGCTGGAGCTCAGAAGTTACAGCCCCAATGTTTTGGAAAGATAGACAAAATGATAAAGGTGGAGAAGTAGCCCTGAGTGTAAAATATAACAGAAGGACATTAGTGAGAAATGAATACAAATAGAAAATGCTGGAAAAACTCAGCTGGTCTGGCAGTGTCTGTGGACAGAGGAACAGATCTAACGTTTCGAGTCTGTTTGACCCTGAAGATGAGTCATAAAGACTGGAAAGGTTAACCCTGTTTCTCTCTCCCCAGATGTTGCTCGATCTGCTGGGTCTGTTTTTATTCCAGATTCCCAGCGTACGCAGTATTTTGCTTTTATATTAGTGAAAAGTATCTGGCCTCTGAAGATCATGAAGTAGAATCATTATGGGTGGAAATTTGGAAATCAAAGGTCGGAAAACACAGGTGGGACTTGTTAATAGTTCCTCCATCAGTAGTTATATCATTGTGCAGAGTATTAAACCATAAATCATTGAAGCCTGTAATAAGGTTAATGTAATAATTGTGGGGATATTAATCGTCATATAGACCGGGGCAATCAATTTGTCAATAGCGGTGTAGAAGATGAGTTTGAGGAATGCTTTATGACAGAGCTTTGGAATAATTTGTTGTGGAACTATCTTGGGTTAAAGTTAGATCTATTATTATGTGATGAATCAGGGTAAATGTGTAATGTTTTAAAAGGTCTGGGAAATAGTGATCATTATACCACTGATTTCCATGTAACAATTGAAATTGACACGCTCCAATCGCAAGCAAGAATCTTAAACTTAAACAAAGCTGCTCACCACCCCATAGCCGACACTGCTCAGGCCCCTGGCACTGCTCACCCCACAACACAGTTCACACCCCAACTGATCATATACCCCTGACACTGCACACCAACAAACTAAAACTGCCCACAGCCCCGCGCCCCCCCCACTCCCCGATCGAGCTCACCCTGACGACTCTGCCCCTCGGACACTGCTCACACCCAGCGCTGCTCAAAACCCCCACACGGCTGAGAACTCTCTTCACCTCCTCAATACCAGAAGATCTGGCCCATGTTCAGGCACGAGGTGTCTCTGTGGTATTCAGCATGTCGACCTGATACAGCCAGATACAAGTGAAAGTGACTGCTCTTGACAGATAGGCAGCATTTGTCAGATTGTGGTATCATGGAACATTTGGGGCACATAACTGCCGGGCAATGACCATCTACAACAAGAGAGAATTAAACCATCTCCCCTTGACATTCAATGGCATTGCCATCACTGAATCCATACTCACCATCCTGTTGGTTACCATTGAACACAAAGTGAACTGGGCCAGCCACATAAGTACTGTGGCTGCATGAGCTGGTCAGGGATGAGGAATCCTGAGGCATATAACTCACCTTCTGAATCCACAAAGCTGCACACCATCTGCAGCGTAAAAGGCAGGATTGTGATGGAACGCTCCCCACTTGCCTGGGCGAGTATTACTCAATAACTTTGACACCGTCCACGACAAAGCATCCCGCTTGATTGGCACCCCACGAACCACCTTGAATATTCACTCCCTCCACTTCTGATGCACATTGGCATCAGTGCTACATGCACAATGCACTACAGAAACTCACCAAAGTTCCATAGACAGCACCTTCCAATTTCGTGACCACTAGTATCTAGAAGAAGGGCTGCAGACACATGGGAACACCACCACCTGGAAGTTCGCCTCCAAGTCACTCACCATCCCGCCCTGGACTACATAGCCTTTTCTTCACTGTTGCTGGTTCAAAATTCTTAAACTCCTTTTCTAACAGCACTGTGCGAATACCTAAATCAAATGGACCTCAACAGTTCAGTAAGGCAGCTCACCACCACCTTCTCTATAGCAATTAGGGATGGAACATAATTGCAGTGGAGCCAATGACCCTCACATAATTTGGAAGAATAAAATAAGTTAAATAAGAGCACCTTTGCAAAACGAAATTGGATTTCTGCCTCCATGTGGTAAGGAAGCCTTTCATAAACAGGCTCCATTCCTGCCATCACTGGAATTCACAATGGCGTGACATGGTCAGGGAGCCAATCTGCCACCATTCCTCACCCTTCCCCATCCTGCCTCGTTTATGATGTGTACAGGCCAGCAAAATTCTCCCCATCAATCCAGGGGAGGACAAAGTGATATTATGTATAGCTGCAATCTACATTTCTGGATTTTGCACTCTGTGCCTCTATTTATGAAACCCACAATCCCAAAAGCTTCATTAAGAGTTTTGCTAAGCTGAACTGCCACCTTCAAGGTTTGATACATAGATATCGCATGCATTCCTGTTTTGCATCTCCAATACATTTGAACTATTTGTATTGTGTCTCCCCAAAATGTCATACCCCACACATTTGCTATTCCAATAATGTATTGCAAAGACTGAATCCATTATTTCACATCAATCATCCTTTGTCAGAACTGTGAGTGTTTAGAGGTGGAAATGTCTTTTTTAAACCATGCAGTGAAAGGAGGGAGTTGATGATTTTGGTGAACTTTGAGATCAACAATTCCAGCATCATCCTTTCATCATTTAATCTCCTTTGCTTTCCATCCAATCAGAGAACATCCTGTTTGCCCTTTCAGGCCCAATGCAATGCAGCAACACAATGGGAAATCTCAATAAATTGGTACTTTGGTCCCAGCCTCATGTATAATTTCTCCATTTATTTCCCTTCCTTACAGTTAACTTAGTGACGATGGTGACACTCTCTAGGGGCAAATGTGGTCTCTCCAAATGTGTTACACGGTACCTGGTGGCCATGGCAGCAGGGGATCTGCTGGTCACTATCCTCGACTTGATATTGAGACACATTCCAATTTTATTTGCCGATCAGTTTATCTTCCTGATGTCGATCCCTGTGTGTAATATCCACGCTGTCCTGCTTTTTTCAGCCACTGACTGTTCTGTTTGGTTCACCGTCACTTTCACCTTCGATCGATATGTTGCCATTTGTTGCCAGAAGCTAAAAAGCAAATATTGTACTGAGAAAACAGCGGCTGTGGTTTTGGGAACAGTGACTGTGCTGAGCTGCTTAAAAAACATTATCTGGTATTTTATATTAACAGCCTGGTATACCCTGGATAACGTCCCCTGGTTTTGTTATGCGACAGAGGAAGCTGTGCAATCTACAGCCTGGGTATCAATTGAGTTCTTTCATCACATTCTAACCCCCTGTGTCCCATTTGTACTGATTCTGCTGCTCAATGTTGCCACGATCAGACACATTTTAGTGAGAAGCAGAGCCCGCAGGAGACTCCGGGCTCACGGCAGTGGGGAGAGTCCCAGAGACCCAGAGATGGAGAGCCGGAGGAGATCCATCACTTTACTGTTTGTTATCTCAGCAAATTTCGTCTTGTTATGGTCAATATTTATGCTTTATTCTATATGGAGACGTATGTCATTTTTGGGGTACGAAATTATATACCTGCATTGGTTTGTGGTGGAATTGGGCTTCATGCTGCAGCTCCTGAGTTGCTGCACAAACACCTGTATTTATGCCGTCACCCAGACTAAGTTCAGAGAGCAATTGAAGAACGTGCTGAAATACCCCTTTACTTCAATTCGTCAATTGATCCAATGATGAATAAATTTGTGAACTTTTGTTCCCAGCCTAATGTGTAATTTCCCTATTCAGCTCCCTTCCTCATGGATTATTCTGCAGCAAATGTGAGAGACTAGGAGGTGATGTTACAGTTGATGCCTGGTGCCAGGGTTCATGATGCCTGCTCGGGCTGGGCTGGACTTGAAGGGGGAAGATTCAAGCTGCCATAGTTTATGCGGCCACCAATGACATAGATAGAATGAAGAAAATGTTCTGCTTTGGGATTAATACCAGATAGGGGTTCTATGCATGGACAAGAAACCCTGGCCTAGCTAGTGATGCCCACACCCGGTGAAATAATAAAAAATGGAGTTAAATTGCAGGCCTGAGTATACAGGAAGAAATAACTGGGGTTTGTTAGAAGAGTACTGCAACTATCCTGGTACTTTAATCGAAAGATTAAATGGGCAAATCAGATTGGCAAAGGTAACCTGGGAAATTAGCTCATAGTCCATATTTGGGACAAGTTCCTCTAATGCAAAACAGGGACCAGGTTATTCTAGACTTGCCAATGTGCAATGAGACAGGACTGATCAGTGACCTCATAATAAATGGTCTCTTGGCCACAACAAGCATGCCATAATAGAATTTCACATTCAGTTTGAAGGTGAGAAGACTGGGTCTAAGGCTCGTGTATTAAACCTAAATAAAGGTGATCATAAGGGTATTAAGCGAAAGTTGGCTGAAGCAGAATTTAAAATGAATTGAAAAGGCAGGGCAGTAGAGATGCATTGGCAGATGTTTGGGGACATATTGAATAACTCTCAGCAACATTAATCCCAGTGAGAAAGAATGGGAGTTCGGGGTGCACTTTAAGGTGGTGCTGGGGGTGGGGGAGAGCCAACAGTTAGTGGTAAAACTGTAACAGAAGCAGGTGGTGGCATTTCAAACAGTAATATTACAGGTTGGGGTTTCCTAATGTAACAGTAACAGGGTGAGGGTATTCCATCAGTAAAGTCACCAGTTGAAGTGGAACAACTGGAGCTGGGAGGTTCCAAATACACCAGCAGAAGGCGTGTGGTGAGGGGATGGGTGTTTGGGGAGTCAAAATGACATAGCCAGAGGTGGTGCTCTCAAACGAAACCCCAGTGTGTTGTGGGGTGTGGGGGTGAGCAGTGATGGGAGAAGCTGAGTGTTCCAAAAATCACATCAACAGCTGTGGAGTTCTGATGCTAACAACCAAAGGCAGCAGTTCCACACATAAAAGCAACAGGTCAGTGTCCAAAAACAACAGCAGCAGCTGGGCTGTCCAACGGTCAGAGGAACAGGTCAGGGGGTTGACGTGTGTTGCAGGTGCTGCCGGAGTATAGAGATGGAGAGGTATTGTACGGGCTGCAGCAGTTTACATAGATAGAGAGCGCTTTAGAGTCTGAAGGAGGTTACGGGGATAGGGAGGGCTGCAGGAGCTGGAGAACTTTACAGAGATATGGAGGGTTACAGGTGCTGGAAGAAATAACAGAGATAATGAAGGCTGGTGGGTTGAAGGAAGTTACAAAAATAGGAGAGTTGTAGGGGCTGGAGGAAGTAACTGAGATAAGGAGGTTTGTAGGGGCTGGAGGAGGTTCCAGAGAGAGGGAGGTTTTTAGGGGCTGGAGGAGGTTCCAGAGAGAGGGAGGTTTGTATGGGCTGCAGGAGGTTCCAGAGATAAGGAGGTTTGTAGGGGCTGCAGGAGGTTCCAGAGAGAGGGAGGATTATAGAGAATGCAGGACGTAACTGAGATATGGAGGGTTATATGAACTTGAGGAGCTTATAGAGATATGGAGGGTTGAAGGAGCCGGAGGAGGTTCCAGAGATTATTGTGTGGGGGGTGTTGAGTTGAGGTTTTTTCATTATTATAAATAATAAATATAATTTACCCCCAGTCTCTCATAGAAAGTACCGCCAGTATCTCCTGTAATTTACCGCCAGTCGCTCCTATAAATAACCCCAATTAATTATTTATTTCATAAATTGCTCACACCAAAATGCCCCCAGGTGAGAGCCAGGGTGGCTATTCGCAACGTTTTTACCCAACAGCAGCTCAATGGGGAAGCCTTCTCCTGCCCAAATTGGTGAGTCTCTCGCCCCAATAGTTGGCCTTTCCATCAGAATGCTCTGATTGGTTAAGTAGGGATTCCCATGGATACGCTCAGCTTGAACATGCTTCTGCATGTCTGAGGGGGAGTGGAGTTCATGTTGGGGAGAATTTACCTCGCTGAAAATAAATCGTCTTTTATTGAACGAGATGAAAATTGCACTCAGCGTTTAGTCGTTTGGGAGAAAAATCAGCGACTGGTGAGTAGATGTTCAGGGTAAAAAAGTTCCCCTGAAGCGTCTTTGAACATGGGCTGAGTGAAAAAACTCAGGAATAATGGGATGGGGGTAATACTTGGAGATACTGGGATAAATGATAGGAATTTGCAGTATGAATTGACAGGAGGTCATAGTGAGGGAGGGAGAGAGTGGGAAAAAGCAGAGGGAGAGAGAATGAGTGGGAGAGTGGGGAATGAACTCTGATTGTAAATCATTAACAGTCTAAAATTAGCCTCAGACCCACCTAGAAATAAACTCCACTGTCTTCAATACATTACCCCAAAAGTCACGTGGGCCCCCATGACTCGTATCAATGAGCCCTCGAATCTTCTAAAAATTACCCCTAGTACCTCCTACAAATTACCCCCAGTCCCTCCTACAAATTACCCCCAGTCCCTCCCACAAATTAAACCCAGGCCCTCCTACAAATTACCCCCAGTCCCTCCTACAAATTACCCCCAGTCCCTCCCACAAATTAAACCCAGGCCCTCCTACAAATTACCCCCAGTCACTCCTACAAATTATCCCCAGTCCCTCCTACAAATTGCCCCTAGACCCTCCGACAAATTGCCCCCAGTCCCTCCTACAAATTAGCCCCAGTCCCTCCTGCAAATTAGCCCCAGTCCCTCCTATATTTTACACCCAGTCCCTCCTATAATTTACACCCAGTCCCTCCTATAATTTACACCCAGTCCCTCCTATAATTTACCCCCAGTCCCTCCTATAATTTACCCCCAGTCCCTCCTGTAATTTACCCCCAGTCCCTCCTGTAATTTACACCCAGTCCCTCCTATAATTTACACCCAGTCCCTCCTATAATTTACCCCCAGTCCCTCCTATAATTTACACCCAGTCCCTCCTGTAATTTACACCCAGTCCCTCCTGTAATTTACACCCAGTCCCTCCTGTAATTTACACCCAGTCCCTCCTATAATTTACACCCAGTCCCTCCTGTAATTTACACCCAGTCCCTCCTATAATTTACACCCAGTCCCTCCTGTAATTTACACCCAGTCGCTCCTGTAATTTACACCCAGTCCCTCCTATAATTTACCCCCAGTCCCACCTATGATTTACCCCCAGTCTCTCCTGTAATTTACCCCCAGTCTCTCCTATTATTTAACCCCAGTCCCTCCAATGACTTACCCCCAGTCCCTCCTATTATTTACCCCCAGTCCCTCCAATGATTTACCCCCAGTCCCTCCTATGATTTACCCCCAGTCCCTCCTATTATTTACCCCCAGTCCCTCCAATGATTTACCCCCTGTCCCTCCTATGATTTACCCCCAGTCCCTCCTATAATTTACACCCAGTCCCTCCTATAAATTACCTCCAGGCTCTCCTATAATTTACCCCCAGTCCCTCCTATAATTTACCCCCAGTCCCTCCTATAATTTACACCCAGTCCCTCCTATAAATTACCCCAAATAATTATTTATTTCATAAATTGCTCACACCAAAATGCCCCCAGGTGAGAGCCAGGGAGGCTATTCGCAAAGTTTTTACCCAACAGCAGCTCAATGGGGAAGCCTTCTCCTGCCCAAATTGGGGAGTCTCTCACCCCAATAGTTGGCCTTTCCATCAGAATGCTCTGATTCGCTAAGTAGGGATTCCCATGGACACGCTCAGCTTGAACATGCTTCTGCATGTCTGAGGGGGAGTGGAGTTCATGTTGGGGAGAATTTACCTCGCTGAAAATAAATCGTCTTTTATTGAACGAGATGAAAATTGCACTCAGCGTATAGTCGTTTGGGAGAAAAATCAGCGACTGGTGAGTAGATGTTCAGGGTAAAAATGTTCCCCTGAAGCGTCTTTGAACATGGGCTGAGTGAAAAAACTCAGGAGTAATGGGATGAGGGTAATACTTGGAGATACTGGGATAAAAGATAGGAATTTGCAGTATGAATTGACAGGAGGTCATAGTGAGGGAGGGAGAGAGTGGGAAAAAGCAGAGGGAGAGAAAATGAGTGGGAGAGTGGGGAATGAACTCTGATTGTAAATCATTAACAGTCTAAAATTAGCCTCAGACCCACCTAGAAATAAACTCCACTGTCTTCAATACATTACCCCAAAAGTCATGTGGGCCCCCATGACTCGTATTAATGAGCCCTCGTATCTTCTAAAAATTACCCCTAGTACCTCCTACAAATTACCCCCAGTCCAGCCAACAAATTACCCCCAGTCCCTCCTACAAATTACCCCCAGTCCCTCCTACAAATTAGCCCCAGTCCCTCCTACAAATTAAACCCAGTCCCCCCAACAAATTACCGCCAGTCACTCGTACAAATTAGCCCGAGTCCTTCCTACAAATTACCCCCAGTCCCTGCTATAATTTACCCCCTGTCCCTCCTATAATTTACCCCCAGGCTCTCCTATAATTTACCCCCAGTCCCTCCTGTAATTTACCCACAGTCCCTCCGTTAATTTACCCACAGACCCTCCTATAATTTACCCACAGTCCCTCTGATAATTTACCCCAGTCTCTCCTGTAATTTAGGCACAGTCCGTCCTATAATTTACCCCCAGTCCCTCCTATAATTTACCCCCAGTCCCTCCTATAATTTACCCCCACTCCCTCCTATAATTGACCCCCAGTCCCTCCTGTAATTTACCCCCAGTCGGTCCTGTAATTTACCCCCAGTCTCTCCTATAAATTACCCCCAGTCCCTCCTATAAATTACCCCCAGTCCCTCCTATAAATTACCCCCAGTCCCTCCTATAATTTACCCCCAGTCCCTCCTATAATTTACCTCCAGTCTCTCCTGTAATTTACCCCCAGTCTCTCCTGTAATTTACCCCCAGTCTCTCCTATAATTTACCCCCAGTCTCTCCTGTAATTTACCCCCAGTCTCTCCTGTAATTTACCCCCAGTCTCTCCTATAATTTACCCCCAGTCCCTCCTGTAATTTACCCCCAGTCTCTCCTGTAATTTACCCCCAGTCTCTCCTATAATTTACCCCCAGTCTCTCCTATAATTTACCCCCAGTCCCTCCTGTAATTTACCCCCAGTCTCTCCTGTAATTTACCCCCAGTCTCTCCTGTAATTTACCCCCAGTCCCTCCTATAATTTACCCCCAGTCTCTCCTGTAATTTACCCCCAGTCTCTCCTGTAATTTACCCCCAGTCCCTCCTATAATTTACTCCCAGTCTCTCCTGTAATTTACCCCCAGTCCCTCCTATAATTTACCCCCAGTCTCTCCTGTAATTTACTGCCGGTCCCTCATGTAATTTACCCCCAGTCTCTCCTTTAATTTACCCCCAGTCTCTCCTGTAATTTACCCCCAGTGTCTCCTTTAATTTACCCCCAGTCCCTCCTATAATTTACCTCCAGTCTCTCCTGTAATTTACCCCCAGTCTCTCCTATAATTTACCCCCAGTCTCTCCTGTAATTTACCCCCAGTCTCTCCTGTAATTTACCCCCAGTCTCTCCTTTTATTTACCCCCAGTCTCTCCTTTTATTTACCCCCAGTCTCTCCTGTAATTTACCCCAGTCTCTCCTGTAATTTACCCCCAGTCTCTCCTGTAATTTACCCCCAGTCTCTCCTATAATTTACCCCCAGTCTCTCCTATAATTTACCCCCAGTCTATCCTGTAATTTTCACCCAGTCTCACCTGTAATTTACCTCCAGTCCCTCTTATGATTTACCCCCAGTCCCTCCTATGATTTACCCCCAGCCCCTCCTATGATTTAACCCCAGCCCCTCCTATGATTTAATCCCAGCCCCTCCTATGATTTACCCCCAGTCCCTCCTATGATTTACCCCCAGTCCCTCCTATGATTTAACCCCAGCCCCTCCTATGATTTACCCCAGTCCCTCCTATGATTTACCCCCAGCCCCTCCTATGATTTACCCCCAGTCCCTCCTATAATTTACTCCCAGTCCCTCCTATAATTTACCCCCAGTCCCTCCTATAATTTACCCCCAGTCCCTCTTATAATTTACCCCCAATCTCTCTTATAATTTACCCCCATTCCATCCTGTAATTTACCCCCAGTCCCTCCTATAATTTACCCCCAGTCCCTCCTATAATTTACCCGCAGTCCCGCCTATAATTTACCCGCAGTCCCTCCTATAATTGACCCCCAGTCCCTCCTGTAATTTACGCACAGTCCCTCCGATAATTTACCCCAGTCTCTCCTGTAATTTACCCGCAGTCCGTCCTTTAATTTACCCCCAGTCCCTCCTATAATTTACCCCCAATCCCTCCTTTCTGTGAAGTGGTGACCGGAACTGCACACAATACTCTAGTTGTGGCCTCACCAGTGTTTAATACAATTCCAACCTTATATCCTTACTTTTATATTCTAAAGCTCTGCCAGTGAAGCAGCGCATTCCAAATGAATTCTTTACAACCCAGTCTGCTTGAACTGCTGCCTTCAGGGACCTGTGTACTTGTACACCAAGATCTCTCACTTCATCTACCCCTCTTAGTATATTCCCATTTATAGTGTAATCCCTGTAACTGTTTGACCTTCCTAAGTGAATGACCTCACACTTCTCTATGTTAAAATCCATCTGCCACTTTACCGCCCACTCCACCAACCCATCTCTATGGTTTTGGAGATTATGGCTTTGCTCTACATTATCCACTACTCAGCCAATCTTTGTGTCATCTGCAAATTTCCCAATCGTGCCCCCCACGTTCCTGTCCAAATCATTAATATATAACACAAACAGCAAGGGTCCCAACACCGAGCCATGTGGAACCACTTGAGACAACTTTCCATTTGCAAGGACATCCATCAACCATTACCCTTTATTTCTTGTTACAAAGCCAACCTTTTACCCAGTTTGCCATATTACCCAGAATCCCATTCCTTGCCCCTGTCTGACCTCCTCCTCACCGCTAGGGGGCTGGGTGTAAATTTCCCAACCCACACATGCGCAGAGGGTGGGCTCTCTCCTCTGATGTCACTTGCTGCAGCTGAAAGTAAGAAATATGGCGCAGCTCCATTGTTCACAGCGCAGGAAATCATAAACGAGACCAGCACCTTGTACGAATGATGGTCAGAATGTAAATCTGCTCCAGCTGGAAAGAGCCGGGTTGGACAGAGAGAAAGTGAGAGAGCTCAGGATGATCGGCCTGGCGTCACACACCCGTCTTCCTGCATTCATTGGCCGTGAACTGGAGGGAGGAGAGTCATAAACCCCACACCACCACACCCTAAACCCATCATCACCAAAC